>NW_027328757.1:382381-439494 GCF_048564905.1 Vicugna pacos | reverse complement strand
GCAGGAACATTTAACCATTATATTTCAAGGCAATACGTGTTGAACATCTATATCAATATCAGGCCAATTGGGTATCTACCATGACTTCCAGTTTTTATTTTTTGTGTGTACATTATGTATTTGTTTCTCTCATAACTAGGACTCTTTAACTCTTTCACCAATGAGTATAATGTTAGTTGTGGGTTTTTTTTTAAATAAATTCCATTTTTCATGTTGAGGTACTTCCCTTCTATTCCTAGTTTGTTGAGTGCTTTTATCAGGAAACGGTGTTGGGTTTTGTCAGATCCTTTTCCTGCATCACTTGAGTTGATCCTCTTTTTGTCCCCTTCCTTTAATTAATGTGGTATATAACATTGATTTATTTATAGTCAACCACCATCTTATTACTGGGATAAATCTCACTTCATCATATATATAATACTCTTAATATGCTCTCGGATTTGGTTTGCTAGTATGTCGTTGAGGATTTTTGCCTCTATATTCATAATGGATATTTGACTGTAGTCTTTTCATGTGATGTCTTTATTTAGCTTTTGTGTCAGTGTGATGTCAGCCTCATAGAATGTGAGGGCATGCTCTTTCCGCTTTGATTCTTTGGAAAAGTTTGAGAAAGTTTGGTATTAATTCTTCTTTAAATATTTGGTAGAATTTGCTAGTGAAGCCATCTGGTCCTGGGCTTTCCTTGGATACGGAGGATTTATTTTCTGAATAGACTGTTGTTTATTTTGTTATTCCTCCTCTTGTGGTAGCTTTGATTTTGTCAATATTTTTTGTCATGACATAATTTAATATAATGACAAGTCATTAAATATTCATTTTCCTGAAGAATGTGGACTTTTAGAGTCACAGGAGTGTGGTTCCAGGCTCTGGCTCTAATGATAATTTTAGGTGTCATAGGTTGGAGAGGTTAATCTTACAACTTACATGATAATGTAGTTTCTATCATGACTGGGATGCACTACATATTCCACAGAGACAAAGATCTTCAGCAAGGCATGCGCTGACAGGAACATCTGAAAACCAGCTTCTGGTATTTGGAATCCCAAGTGACCCTTATCTGTGTGTCTGCGAGTGAGTGTGCTGGCTGCAGGTAGGCAGAAGGGTTCTGTCCCGCTCTGCCATGTGATTCACACCTGAGGCAATTACTGCAGGGATATGGAAATCCCTTAGATAATGCCTTTATTCTCCCTCTCCTAGAAAATTGGCATCATTACATCCCGGTGGAAACGAGAGTGGAATTAGGATTAAGTGACTGCTGAGATGTTCTTCAGACTCAGCATATGTTATGGACGTTTCGTGACAGTACGCTGAACTGGGACGGGAACACAGATGTGTGTCTGACACGAGAGCCAAACTTCTCAACCCTTCTAGCTAAACTGATTTTCTAAACCATTATATAGAAATATTCTTCCTCCAATGTACATCCCTTGGTAAGTTTTTGGTGTTTTTTTTCCTAATACTTATTTATTCATTTATTGGATTGGGAGGATTCAAGACTCTGAGGTGGAGGTTAAAATTTTGCCTCTAAGGATGAATTTGCACGATCTAGTTGCCGTAGAAAACTGACGCCAACCATAAAAACATGATGTACTTTTGGTTTCTATGACAACTGGACTGTACCATCTTACCCTGAGAGGGGAAACATTTAACTTGGATGTTTACAGGCAGAAAGTGTGTGATACTTGCATCAAAATAATTTGGGTCTCTACCATCACTATGAGCATGTGTGTATGGGAGGGTATTGGAGGGAAGTAATTGAATATATGATTGCAAATGTAAGGGCTGATCAATCCTGTTGTGGGGGGGCGACTGGCAGCCACTGTTAACAGCAGGCTGAAGAGGCTGAGTCACTAGTTAATCCATTCCTCCCTTGTTTCTGTGTCCTCAGATGACACTCCATAGTGCGAGGGCTTTGTGGATTCTGTAGACCCAAAGTTTGTAAACCTTTTTGACTATGCACCCTTCTCCAAGAAATATTTTTGCAGTATCGCTCAAATTTGTATATTTATAATATGGCTACATATATTGAGGAGATTTGGGGAGGATAAATTATGAATGCACAAATTTTGAACCAAATGAATTATGAGACACAATGAATATAATGGAAATACTAACATTTTTCCTTCAATTCCAGTGGATCATTGGCACACCTCCTAGGTACCTGAACACCACTTTGGAAGTTACTACTTCAAAGGAAAACTTTGAACTTATTACATTACTAGTTAAAACCTATAAAAATGGCTCCACATTTCTGTATGCATAAAGTACAAGCTCCTTGATAAAACTTCTGGTATCAGTGGTTGAATTCTGATTGTGATTTTTGTTGACGTGACAGCATTTTCCCTATTCATTAATTATGTTTCAAAAGAAAGGCAGATTAGTTAGAGTACTTATTGTTATTTCCTTTGCATGAAACATGCTTTAGTAAGCAGTTGGTAAAAGTATATTTAAAGCTCTCAGCATCGCATTCCTGACTATGCTCTGACACCGAGTCATGTCACTGCTAACACTGTTTCTGATTTTCTAACCTGTTCACTGTTAGGCTGTCCTCTTAGAGAAGGCCACACGGACACACATATCTGTTCCTGGGACTAACTCTACTTGATCATATCATATTATTCTTGTTAGCTATTACTGATTTAATCTGCTAAAATACGTTTAAATTAATGAGGCATATTGGGCTGTAATTTTCATTTCATGTCACTACTTTCCTTTTTTTGATTTCAAGGTAATGCTGGCCTCATTTAATGAGTTGAGAATTATTCCCATGTCTTCTTTTTCCTCAGGAATAGTTTGTGTAGAGTGACTATTAATTTCCTTCTGTTTCCACGTATGATGGAGGAACAGGGACCTATTAGTGTCCTATTGCTGCTGTAACAAATTACCACAAATCTAGTGATTTCAAACAACACACGTTTATCATCTTACAGTTCTGGAGGGCAGGAGTCTGAAATGGTTTTCTCCAGGATTAAACCAAAGTGTTGGCAGGGCCATACTCCTCCAGAGACTCTAGGGACAATCTGTTTTCTTGTCTTTTCTAGCTCCTAGAGCTGCATATTTTACCCTCCTTTGCTTATGGCCTCTTCTTCCATCTTTAACACTAGCGGAGAAGCATCTTCAAATCTCTACTTCCATCTTCATATCATCTTCTCTCTTACAAGGACACTTCTGATTACACTGGGCCAACCCTGATATTGCAGGATATCTGCAATATCCTGGAAGATCTACCCACTCATGATCCTTAACTTAATCACATCTGTAAAGTCCTTTTTGCAATATAAGATAATATATTCATGCATTCTGGGAGTTAAGATGTGATCTTTGGGTGTCTATAATTCAGTGTCTACCACACGTTCCTGTGAAACAACCAAAATAATTTTTTAAAATATGAAACAATAATTTTCAACAATTAGACAAAAAGCAACAAAAGACAATGATAAATGAGAAACTGAAAACAAGTCAAAGCTAGCATCATACTTACTGATAAGAGATCGAAAACTTTCCTCTTAGAAGTCAAAAACAGACAAGAATGCCTGCTCTTGCCACTTCTATTTAATAATGTACTGGAGAGTCTGTTCAGGCCAATTAACCAAGAAAAATAAATAAAAGGCATGCATCTTGGAAAGGAAGAAATCAAACTATTTCTATTAGCAGAAAACATGGTCTTATATGTATGTATATACCTTGAACACATTTTGCTAAGTAAAAAAAGCTAGTCAAAAATGCTATATATCGTATGTTTCAAATGGTACAAAATATTCAGAAAAGGCAAATCCATAGAAATGGAAAGTAGATTAGTGTTTTCCTGGGTCTGAGGTAGGAAGCAAGGAGGGACTGCAAATGAGCACAGAAAATCTTTTTGAGGTGTTGGAAATTTTCTAAAATTGAGGGCTAGGTCTAAGTGCAGGGTTAGGGCTAAGTTGAGTGTTATGTCTTGGTGCAGGGTTACGTCTAGCTTCAGTGTTAGGTCTTAGGTGCAGGCTTAGGGCTTTGTTAGGGTTAGGGCTATGTTTAGGATTAGGGGTAGGTTCAGGTTTAGGGCTAGTTGCACTGTTACGGCTAGGTTGAGGGTTAGGGCTACAAACAGGGTTAAGGCTAAGTGCAGAGTTGGGGCAAGCTTAAGGGTTAGGGCAAGGGTCCATGTTAGAGCTAGGTGCAGGTTTAGGGCTGGGTGCACGTTTAAGGCTAGGTGCAGGCTTAGGGCTAAGTGAAGGGTGAGGGCTAGGTTCAGAGTTAGGGCTAGGTACAGAGTTAAGGCTAGGTGCAGATTTAGGGCTAGGTGCAGGTTTAGGACTAGGTCCAGTGTTAGGGCTAGGTGCATGGTTATGGCGAGGTCCAGGGTTAGGTTTAGTTGCAGGGTTAGGGCTTCATGCAGAGTTAGGGCTAGTTGGAGGGTAAGGGCTTGTTGCAAGGTTAGGGCTAGCTGCAAAAAAATTGAATAGAAGATATAGATTGTGGTGATGATTGCATAACTTTGTGACTTTGTTAGATGCAGAAAAGACATTGGACAAAATTCAGTACTCCTTCCTTTAACATTTTTTACAGTGTGGGTTCCCTGGTGATAAATTATCTTCCTGTTAAAAGGGTTTTTTGTTTTGTTTTGTTTTGTTTTTTGCTGTGTATAAAATGCTTGGTTGAAAATTTTTATCTTTAAGGACTTTAAAGTTATTATCGCTATGCCATTTTCTCACTTGTATTGTTTCCAATGGAAAATCTGAAGTCATGTATCTTTGATCTTCAATGATCCTCAATATGAAAAGATTTCATATTTTTTAGTTTTTTTTCTTGGTGTTTCATTTCAATAGTTTTTATTGCTGTGTCCTCAAAGTCATTATCTCTTTTTTTTTGGACAAATATAACCTACCATCAGTCCTATCAAGGGTATTTTTTTGTTTATATTTATTTTGTTTTGGTTTTTGTGTTCTTTAAATTGAGTTTAGTTTTTCGAGCAATTTTAGGTTCACAGCAAAATTCAGCAGAACCTACAGAGTCCCCTGTCCTCTAATAGGTACAGTTTATTTATCTGTTCACTTACTGAAAGACATCTTGGTTCCTTCCAAGTTTTGGAAATTATGAAGAGAGGTATTATAAACTTCCATGTACAGGTTTTCCCATGGACATAAGTTTTCAACTCCTTTAGGTAAATATCAAGGAGAATGATTTCTGGATTGTATGGTAAGGGTATGTTTAGTTTTATAAGCAACTGCTAAACTGTCTTCAAAAGTGCCTGTACTATTTTGCAATCCCATGGTCAAGAAATGGGAGTTCCTGTTGTTTCACATTCTTACCAGTGTTTGATGCTGTCAGTGTTTTGGAATTTTGCTATTCTAATAGATGTGTATTGGTATCTCATTATTGTTTTAGTTGGCAATTCTCTGGTGGCATATTGATGTTGAGCATCTTTTCCATATCCTTATTTGCCATCTCTTTATCTTCTTTGGTGAGATGTCTGTTTCAGTCTTTTGTCCATTTTGTAAAAATCAGGTTGTTCATTTTCTTATTGTTAAGCTTTAAAGATATTTTGGATATTTTGGATAACAGTCCTTTATTAGACCTGTCTTTTGCAAATATTCTCCTTCAGACTGTTACTTGTTTTCTTATTCTCTTGGCAACGTCTTTAGCAGAGCAATAGTTTTTAATGTTAATGAAGTTCAGCTTATCAGTTATTTCTTTCATGGTTTGTGCTTTTGATGTTGTATCTATAAAGTCAGCTAGATTTTCTCCTATGTTATCTTTTAGGATTTTTCAGTTTTGCACTTTACATTTAGGTCTATGATCCATTTTGAGTTAATTTTGTAATAGGTATGAGGTCTATATCTAGATTCATTTTTTTGCAAGTAGATGTCCCCTTGTTCCAGTACCATTTTTTGAAAAGACTGTCTTTTCTCCATTGTATTGCTTCTTGCCCTGTTGTCAAAATTTAGTTCACTATATTTATGTGGGTCTATTTCTGGACTTTCTATCCTGTTCCATTGATATATTTGTCTATTCTTTCACTAATACCACATTTTCTTGCATATTGTAGTTTGTAGTAAGTCTTGAAGTCAGATAGTATCAGTCCTCTGACTTTGTTCTTCTTCAAGGTCATGTTGGCAATTTGAGGTCTTTTGCCTCTCCCTATAAACTTTAGAATCAGTTTGCTGATATCCACAAAATAACTTGCTGGGATTTTGATTGGGGACCCACTGTATTTTTCATCTGAAACATGATAGTTTTCATCTCTAGAACTTCAATTTCCATCTTTTAAAAATAACTTCCATATCTCTATATAGCTAATCATATGGAATATAGAAATAATAATTCTTCTAATGTCAGGTCTGAGTTGGTTTTGATTTGTTGATTATTCTCCTCATTATGGATTGTGTTTTCTTTGGGCCACTGAATGCCTGTTAATCATTAAGTGGATGTCAGTGAATTTTACCCTGGTGGATTCTGGATATTTTTGTATTCCCAAACATATCCTTTAGTTTGCTCTGGGATATATTTAAGTTACTTGAAAATAATTGGAGTCTTTTGGGTATTGCTTATGTGATTTTGTGTGGCGGGTTTGGAGCTATATTCCATTTAGGGCTAATTACTTCCTGTTACTGAGGCAAGACCTTCCTGTGTATTCAGCCAAAGAGCCAGCGAACTGTAAGTTTTTCCAGGCTGGCTGGTGGGAACAGGCACTATTCCCTTTCCTGCGTGAGCACTGGAAAGTGTTCTCTGATACTTCTAATTTGGTTTTTTTTTTTTGTCTCTTCTACTCATAAAGTCCACTGGTCTATACCTTAGTTCCCTCTCCCTGCATGGGTGACATGTTTCTAAAATTAGAAATTCGGGGGGAGGGTATAGCTCAGTGGTAGAGCGCTTAGCATGCACAAGATCTTGGGTTCAATCCCAGTATCTCCACTAAAAATACATTAAAAAATCTAATTACTCCCCCCACCAAAAAAAAAAAGGACAAGAAAAAAATTAAAATTAGAGATTCAAAATTTTATAGATACATTACTATTAAAATTTTCTTTTCTTGTGTAGTTTTCAAAAAATGTATTTTCCAAGGAATTTGCCCATTTCATGTAAGTTATCAAATCTATTGGTATAAAATTGTTCATATGTTTTCTTTTTATTATTTGAGTGTTTAAAAAATCTCTAGAAATATCCTCTTTCATCCCTGATATTGATAATTAGTATTTTCTTTAATTAGTCAAGCAAGGCATGGTTAATGTTCTCAAGAAAATAATTTTATCTTCTCAGAAAACTGATACTTTTTTTCTTATTACCTGTATCATTTCTTTCTTTACAAACTCTGGGATTAATTTGTTCTTCTTTGTGTAGCTTCTTAAGGGGCACAATTAGATTATTGGTTTTAAAACTCTCTCATTGCTTTGTTTGAAAAGAAGGTTCATGGCTATTTTCTCCAGATGTTATGTTACGTACTTTTTATCAACTTTATGATGTTAGCATTCATATTATCCTTATTCAACAGATAAGGAAGCCAAATTTTACAGAGACTAAAGATTGCATTAAATGTTATATAGCTTATAAGTTGCAATTCTGAGACTGAAACCCACGTCTGACTTTTTTTCTGGTAGGAAGCTTGAACATACAAACACTTCACTACATTGCTTTCTTGACCAGCTACAGAGGCTCAGTAATAATCCTTGATACCTGTCTTCTATTTATGCCTCCTAAGAACCTGATGATGACTTTTATTAATTTTGTTTCCAGGTTTAATTTTCATCTAGTATGGCCCTTTTCCTCTGCATTGTTTGGAAAATAGGATGGCTTCTTCTTGTAGTAGAGTCCTTAGGAATGAACACCAAAAGTTCTTCCACTTTGCTTTTTAATGCAAGAAAACTGTATACTACAGCTCTGTCTTTTTAACCGAAATAATCCAATATTACAGAAACTGTGTTTTACTTCCCCCAGTAATGATGTGTTCCTCAGGCCTTCCTCTGCCTTACGGCATTTTATTTATTGAGTCATTGCTTAGCATCATTCTAATCTCCAAATATCTTTACCCATTAGCAGTATGAAGGCTTTTACTTTGCTTTAGGAACGTAGTTAGTTACCCAATTGTAACAGCCTCAGACTCTCTCTGTGTGGTCACTAGGGCACAGGGAACTTTGCCAAAAATGGATTTGTCTTTCCAGGATTCATTTCCATCTTTGCTGCCGTCTTCATGTACCTTGTTCCAAAGACTGTGTTTGGAAACAGTTATTCACTGTTGACTTAGGAAACAGCTGAGTGTGTTGTTTGCCTCTCTCTACACTTTCTAATATTATTCCAGTGTGTCCAAGATTCCCTGGACGCCCTATCTGCAGATATTCTTGGCCTCATTGAAGCCCTAGGGATTATTGTTACTAGGAAGTTTCCATTCACTACTCGATGGATATTTATAAAAACAGAAACTGACTTCTATATATTACTCAGGTTCTGCCTTTTCATTAAAATGATATCTATCAAATTATCTCTAATATTTTTCTACCAATTCATTTATATGTTCATACATTTTCTAGCATTGTGAGGAATAATAGTGCTTTTTAATGCCTGTGACTCTGAGGTGAACTTAATGTGCCTGTGAAAGAAGAGGATAATTTTTTAATCAAAGTGACAAACTTCTACACTGACAGTATGTAGTGTATTATGCCTGAAAATGAGATATTGAGCAGAGGTATGGACTGACACAACGTGATTAATACCAGGATATGATAGTACTGATTCCAAGAGACTCACCATTCAGTTTGTGGTTTTGTGTTTGGAAGTGGAGGAAGGCAGCCTGAGCATTCTGGCATATGATTGAGACCTGAGGCATTGACTGAAGGAAATCAGAAATTTCTCAGATTTGCATTTTCCCCATCCTTGAGACTTATTTCTCCTGTCTGCCAAATTCTAGAGTCAACAGAATGATAGGTGTATATTTGGGGCTATGTTATCTTTGCGGTTGCTACTTGCTATAGCATCAGCTGTGCTGGTCTCCAAGGAAGTTAAATTACAGGACTGGAATCCCAGTGGTTTGTGTTTTTCTAAAGGAAACCAAATCTGTTACCCATCCTATATTGACTGTTTACTTAACCCATTGTATAAAGTTTTCCCCTCCACACTACACCTTGGTGAGCTTCTTATCTTTAATAATGTCTATTCATTCTTTATATTGGAAGGAGGTGTAAGTGACTGAAGTATGAATTATGGCACTCACTGTGAAAATAATTTCAAATTTTGATTACCATAGAAAGTTATCAGCAGTTCAAACATCATGGTGACCTTCTGGTTTCTACGACAATTTGGATGGACAGTTTTATCCTTGAGTAGAACCTTTAGCAAAGATGTTTACAGGAAGGAGATGTTTATTACCTACACAGGGTATATAAAACTATTGGACTTATAACATCATATTATGTGTTAGTGTGTGTGCAGGGAAAGGGTTACTTGGTTGGGGATTAATGGATCTGATCAATACTGTTGTGCAAGAGTTCCATAAAGCAGAGCTCTCCAAATATTTGTTTTTATTTTATTTTTCAAGTTTTATTGATGCATAATTGATGAATAAAAATCTGTATATTTAAGATGTAAAACTTGATGTTTTGAAATACTCATACATTGTGAAATAATCACCAAAATCAGTCTAATTAACATATCCATTTCCTCACATAAATACCATTAAATATCATTTTCTTTTTTCTTTCTTTTTTTGTGGTAAGAGCACTGAAAATCTACCCCTTAGTACAATTAAAGTATACAATATAGTATTGTATTGTAACCATGCGGGACATTAGGTCTCCAGAATTTATTCATCCTACATAACTGAAACTTTGTACCGTTTGACCAACATCTCCCCTTTTCACCCTCCCCCCAGCCTCTGGCAACCACCATTCTGTTCTTTTCTTCTGTAAGTTTGACTATTTTAGATTCTACATATAAGTGAGATCATACAGTATTTGTCTTTCTGTGTCTGACTTATTTCAGTTAGCATAATGTCCTCCAGTTTCAATAGTGTTGCAAATGGCAGAAATTCTTTTTTAAGGCTGAATAATAGTCCATTGTATATATACCACATTATATGCAACATTTTCTTTATCCATTCATTTGTCAATGGGCATTTAGATTGTTTCCATAGCTCTCTAAACATTTCTGATCATGTGACATTGACCCAGGAAAATAAAAATATCCTCAAAATATGCATCATCATTCTATAAATACATGTGTGTGTTATGTATGTGTACATATCTGTACAAATGTGCTGTAAGCAAATAACAGTTTTATGTTTTATGTACATTATAAAATCTACAGTAATTAAAGGCAATAAAGGATGAGATATAAATGAATGGAATTATTAATATTTTTTCTCTGGACCTAAATAGATCAACTTATGAATTACCTGGCTTATTCAAACATACCTTTAGACCCACTGCTCTAAAGGACAAATGTGATCTCATTTCACCAGTACATAGAACCTGTAAATTTGTCGATGTTCCCCTCAGTACAAAGTGCAACATCTTAATGAAGGCTCAGATTTTAATGGCACTTCTTAGATAGTCATTGTTGTTGACCTTTCTGCTTATACTTTTTAACTAGATTAGCACATAATTTAAATTACTTGCTATTTTCTTTGCTATGAGGTACACTTTAGAATAAATCAGGTGGTAGTTAAGGAATAGCCAGGCTTCAAAACTCTCATATTCTGCTCTGCCATGCTGGGGCTGGGATCTTGACATCCCCATTTTTCTTTTATCACCTGGACTCCAATTTGAGGATGCCCTTGGAGGATTCCACAGGGACTCTCCAGGAGGGAGGAACAGGCTATGTATTCCTCTATGCTTCTTGTTCCTCTCAGTGTCACCTTAACAAATGTTCTTCTCCACAGCAAAATCTTCCCCATCTGCCCAGCTCTTGGAGTAGTAGATTCCTGATACTTTTCCTGTCTCTGAGTTTCCTCACTATTTTCTTTTATTCTTTCTCAGGAGTCCAATACTTATTTAATTAATTCTCTATATTAAATTTACCAAGGTTTTCTACTCTGACATATAAAGAGCTTGGAAGTCATCATCATTATCCTTGCAACAAGAAAAGCTGATCATAATTGCAGATAAGCAATTTTTCATGGACTCATCAGAAAAGTGATATTGTAGGGCAAACTGACACCCCAGATCTGTAGAGATGGATGAATCCAGAAAGTTAACCACACACAAAAAAATTGCTTACCTGGAGAAGAAGCCACTGGAGCAATAAACTGGTATGAACACTCAAATGGTAATTTTAGAGAGTTGCTGAAGGCTAACTGTGGGCTAATACGAAAGTGAGAAATTCCTGGGGCTCTCCACTCTTAGTGGAGCCCCCACTTTCTTCTAGAGTGTTTACTTTCAGGAACTTCATCCTATTCTATGGTGAAGAGCCAACAAGTCCCATCTTGGCTATGGTAGGTAGAGGGAAAGCATTAGTTTTGTGAAATATGCCTAGAGCCTTCTGCATAACAAAAGCCTACTCTCTAAAGGAAAATATTTCACCAGTGCCTTACCCATTTGGAAAAAAGCATTTACCCAACTTCAGCCCCCTTTTAACTTCCTGTCTTATCTATGGGGGGTTGGAGGCTATTCAAAGAAGAAACACTTGCCAAGGGAAAGAGTGGGACAGAAGCACAGGCACATTAAAAGACAGATTTAATTGGAAGCTTATAGAACACTCCCAGTGCTCCAGTATACTAGTAGTGGATTACAGCACACAGAGCAGCAAGACACAGACTCTCCCTAAGGAGGAGTACTTAGGGAATTCTGAAGCCAAAATGGAAGACAAAAACAATAGGCTTAAATCTATCAAATAAATTAAATCAATAATTAATAACCCTCTAAAACAGAAAGCACCAGTCTCAGATGGTTTAACTATTGAGTTCAACCAAACATTTGAAAAAGCAATCACACCAATTCTCCACACTATCTTCAAGAAAATAGAAATAGAGGAATACTTCCCAACTAATTCTATGAGATGAAAATTACTCTAATACCGGAACCAGTAAAAGACATTACAAGAAAGGAAAACTATAGATAAATATGTATCATGAACATAGATGCAGATGTAAACCACAAAATAGCAAAGGGAATCCAACAATATAAAAAATAATTGCACCCATGACCTAGTGGGATTTATTCCAGGTATGTAGGGCTGAGTCAACATTCAAACATAAATACAATACACAACATCAACAAGCTAAAAATAAAAATTGTGTGATCATATCAATTGATGAAGAAAAACACCCATTCATGATTTTTTTAAAAATCTCATCAAGCTAGGACTAGAGGGTAACTTACTCTGCTTGATGTCAAATACCTAAAAAACACCTAGAGCAATTATCATGCTTAATCGTGGAAAACTGAACATGTTCCCTCTAAGACTGGGAATAGAGTGTGTGTGTGTGTGTGTGTGTGTGTATGAAAACAGATAAATTGATTTGAAATGCATTAGTAGCATTATACAATACAATTTTTTGTTATAATGGAAATGTTCTGTATCTGTGCTGCCAGCTACAGTTGTCACTATGTGGATATTAAGCACTTGAAATGTGGCACAGTGACTGAGAAACTACATTTTTAATTATTTTAAATTTAAATAGCTACTTGTGGTTAGTCACCGCCGAATTGGACAGTGCAGGGATATGGAAATGCAGAATGGCAAAATACAAAAGTAATCTTGAAAGACACTATGAACTTATCTACAAAACAGAAACAGACTCACAGACATAGTAAACAATCTCATGGTTACCGGAGAAAGGGGGAGGAAGGGGATAAATTTGGGAGTTTGAGATTTACAAATGTTAGCCACTATATATAAAAATAGATTTTTAAAAGTTTCTTTTGTATAGCACTGGGAACTATGTTCAGCATCTTGTAATAACCTTTAATGGAAAAAATATGAAAACGAATATATGTATGTATATACATGACCGGGATATTGTACTGTACACCAGAGACAGACACATTGTAATTGACTGTACTTCAATTAAAAAAAAGTAACGTTGAAAAAGGAAGACATAAGTTACCACCCTTCCAATTTATTATGAAATTATAGGAATTAAGGCATGGGGTACTGGTCAAGGAGAGACTAATAAACCAATAGAATATTACAGAGTATATAGAAACAATATATGCATATATACTGATTCATCATACAGGGCATAAAATGCGTGTGTGTGTACCTATATATACACATAAAATCACTAGATGTCTGACAAATGCGACACTGAAGTACAGTGGGGGAAACAATGGTCTTTTTTTGGTCAGTTGGATAGCCATTTGAAAAAATGAATCTTGACTCTTTTTTAAACTATGAACAAAAATTAACTAGATATGGTTTGCAGATATAAATGTTAAAGGTAAAAAATAATTCAAAGAAAACATAGGAGATGCCTTCATGATTCTGAAGTAGGCAACAATTTCTTTAAAGGGGCACACCAGAAATAAAGTACTAACAATAAAGAAAAAAGACTATATAAAACTTAAGAACATTTGTTTATTAAAAGGCATCATTAAGAAAGCAAAAAGGCAGTCCACAGAATGGGAGTATTTATTTGCAATACATGTATCCAACAAAGGAATTGTATTCAAAACATATTTTAAAAAATTCCTACAAATCGATAAGAAAAGGTGGACAACCCAATAGAAAAATGGGAAAATACAAACAGGTACTTCAGAAAAAAGTCTGCTACAAATGACTAATAAACAAATGAAAGGGATCTCAACCTTATTATTCGTAAGAATCAGAAAAATTAAAATGAAAGCCATACTGTGATGTTTTTACTCTCACACCTGAATAGGTAAAATGAAAAATGATTGAAGTACCATGTCTTTTGTGAGGACATGGAGCAACTGATACAAGTTAATTGTCCAGTGAAGACATACAAACGGCCAACAGGCACATGAAAAAATGCTCAATATCACTAATTATCGGAAAAAAGCAAATCAAAGCTACAATGAAGTATCACCTCATACCAGTCAGAATGGCTATCATTCAAAAGTCCACAAATGATACATGCTAGAGAGGTTGTGGAGAAAAGGGAATCCTCCTACACTGTTGGTATGAATGTAGTTTGGTGCAGCCAGATAAATTGTAATATGTTCACATCAGAGAATAACACAGAGCAATGAAATTGAACACTCTACAACTATTCACACAAAAATGTAGATGATTCTTACAAAAGCAATAGAAGTCAGTCACAAAACAGCAGATACCATAAAAATCCCCTTTATATGAAGCTGAAAACCAGGAAAACTAATCTATGAGAATAGATGTTAAATTAGTGTTCACTCTCCGGAGGTTTAGTGACTTGAAGCAGGCATGAGAGGGGATTCTAGGATGTGGCAACGTGCTGTTTCTTGTTCTGAGTGCTGGTATACGGGTGTGTTCACATTGTGAAAATCCACTGAGATATATACTTATGGTTGGTTTGTTCACTTTTTTCTGAGCGTTATACTTCAATTAAAAAACACAAAAAATAGAAATGAAAAGAAAATAACAGAACTGGGATTAACAGCCCTAGACCCTTGTGGTAATGCTTAAAGAGATCACCTGCAGCAGCAGGGCAGACTGTGCTGAAAATCAGGGCCAGGAGCTAGTTGTAAGAGAGGTCGAGCTGCAAAATGGCACTGGATGAGTAACTTCAAAAGGTCTCCTGTGTCAAACAAAGTCAGGGCACTCATGAAAAGCAGTAAGACCGTGGGACCTGGGATGGGGAGATTTGCACACAAGAAACCAAGAATCTTAAACTACCAGGTTCTCCTTATCCTTCCAGAAACAGTCCTCCCAAACTCACCCCTCTGACTTGCTAGAGGAGAGCGACCTCCCCATGTCTGGGGACCCTGCAGACGCATTACCAACACAGGAGACTTACCAAATGACATGTACAGTGTCCAGGCTCTCATTGGCTCCAAGCCTATTGAGCGAGGCTATTCCTCATGACAGGCAGAGCAGGGAAGTGAGGCCGCTGCTTGGGGAGGAGAGTTTACAACCAAAGAAAGTGGTAAACTTGGCTCAGATATATGGGCACACATCACAGGAACATATGTGGGAATGGATCTTGAGGCTTTTAATGGGAATTAAGGAGAATAAAGGAGCATTATTGACATGACATTATAGCATGACTGCCATACAACTACTCACTCCCTGGAAGAAAGTGACTGGCCAGTTAACTGCTTACTACAGGAAGTCACTAAACCCTTGGTCCTGGTTTCTCAGCTGTGGTGCCCTCCAGTGTTTCTAGCCACCATCTGCTCCCACAGTGTCACATCATGGAACTTGGGGGCAGGGATACTCGTGCTACAATGCTGATACTCCTGCCAGTTGTTGTGCCATGATTAATAAACTGTTGTTCTGACCTATTGAATCTTGTATTTTTCTGGTACCCGTGGAGCATGGCAAGCCAATATGCTGGCTTACTTAATCATTTCCTTTGGTGTTTAGTTTACTCCTTGCCATTCTGTACGAAGCTTGGTTCCTGCAAGGACTGGCACAGCGAGCAAGGTGCCAATATAGGCAATGACCTTTCAAAAGAGAAAAGGCAAGGGACCACGGACCAAGTTCAGGGATATGAGGGAACTTCCTGGAAGCTAGGAGGGAATGTTTGCCCGAATATTCGAAAAGGGAAGGTAAATGATCTGTTCCTTGAGTACAAGAAGAGTTGATAGACACTGAGCGCTGAGAGGTCTGGTTGCAGCAAGCTGCCCAAAAGATGCCAGGGTGATTGCTTGCTCTCCTGCAGAACAGGGGAAGATGGGAGTACCCCGATTTTTGTCAAGGAGAAAGACACAGCTTCACTGTTCAATAACCACAACTACAGCTGTCACCTACAACATGATGCCGTACAGAATAGTAAGCTGCACATCTGTAAGATGCACCCATGAGGCAAAGGAGGGAAATCTGAGAACACACACCTGCCAAAAGACTGGGGGGCTGTTAGAGATTCCACTGGTGCATCTAGGGCCAGAGTGAAAACTGTTTTGCTTTTAGAAGGTAAACAGCAGCAAGTAGGCACTCCCACACAACCCCAAGATAGGGTCATGTTCTACAAAATAGCTTGCAACTTTAAATTTCTATTTCAACTACAACCTTAGGACCAACCTGAGGCGAATACCAAGGAGGAAGCTGCTCAAAGCACAGTGGCTGTGTCTGCTCCAGACTGACTGTATCATGGACAGAATGACAACACTTATAATCACCCTCTCACCCAGAGAGTGACTGATAAGTGTTAAAACATTTCCTCCCCAAAGAGGAGAACTCCACTAACTTTGTTGTCAGTACCTGGAGGCCCTGTGCTGCTGGCTATGGTGATTCTAGGCCAAAAAATGTCCAGGATAAAAAGAGACCCAGCATCAAAGGAGGAAAATTTCTGCAATCTGACATAAAACCAAGGAAGGGAATAAGAATAAATCCCCTCTAAAGCGATCTAGCCATAAGTCAATGTGGATTTGACTGTTCAAATAGGAAGTCCCAAAGAAGAGGTTGAAGCAATTTGGTCCAGAGAGGAGCTATACAGGGAGAGGGAAGGGGCATGAACAAGCAGCTGTCTATCAAGTCAAAATTGTAAGTGCCACTCTAGAGCCATGGAGATCAATCTCCCTCTATAAGAAGAAGTAAGAAGATCATTGGCTACTATAGAATGAATGAATCATAAGCACATCCACTGCCTCCCGTTGTGCCCTTGTATCCAGATCTGAAGAAGGGAGACTAGGAGTAAGGCCCCAGTGGGGCCCAGAGGCCATATACCCCAGCAAGGGTACAATGAGGCAGAAAGTAAAGGCAAGAGATAAAATCTTCTGAGACTTGTTCGGAAACTAATGTTCAAGTAACTGTCTTACCAGCTCTCTGGAGGGGCAAGGGCTGGATTTGGAAGTGAAGTAAAATGGGCAGGGGAATTAACCATAATCATCTGGGTAGGGCCTTTTAAACCCCTTTTATGCACCACCACTGTTACTCTTACTGCTTTGTGTATAATTGCTATTGATGCTGTAAGTGCATGTACTGTGAATGCTCATAAGACCTAAAGAGAGACTCTCCCAATTGTGAAGAGCCCTTTGTAGAGTGGTAATGGTGGGAGGATTACACCAAAACCACTGACAGACTTATAGTTTTCCTCATATTATACTGCAGAAAAAGTAATCAAAATCTTGTTGAAGGACTTAAAGGCAGCAGAGGTATTGAAATCATCTCTATCTCAAGACTACAGCATTGAGAGTCTAATCAAAAAGGCTAATGAGACCTAGAGGTGTATGGTGGATTTTTATTATTGCCAACTGAGTTTAGCTATTGCCCCTGTAGCTCTGGCTATTCCAGACATTGTGCTTCAATGCACAATTACTGGTGGTGTTACCAAAATAAAAGCTAATAGCATCACTGGGCATCAACAGTCATTCAGCTTCAATGAACAACCATAACGGACCCACTGCAGTGAGGGCCTGTCAGGACCACAGGCCAAATTATAAGCTGCCATCCTTGCCCTAGACAATGCTCTTAAGGAGCAGGCATGCTGTATTTCCCCTGGCTCCTGGGCTATGGCTAGCAGCCTAGATGTCTGTATGAATTCATGGTGGATGATTTATTATCAGACTGGGCAAGTGGCCCTGCCACCAGAATCAAATGGGCTCAAAAGATAGCAGGTAGCACGAGCATGACCTTGAGCTCTGCCCATTCCTGGTAATGTGACTACGTCCATCCTCTGCTGCCATCTTGTGGCTACTTTCGGTGTCTAACAGCCATTGAAACCTATTCTGGCTATGAAGTTGCCATTCTAGTGTGAGGAGCAGATTCTAAATTCTGCCACGTTTTTGGCCGCTTATAATCTTTCAATGCAAGCCATTCACAGTGAAGGAGGCTCAACAATGCACTGGTGGGTATGACATTTAATGGGTATTCCATACCCCTTTCTACGCTCAGGCTAAAAAGATTGCTGGACAGGCCGTGTTGCCAGAATCATTGCCTGACTAGATATAACAGTAAGACTGTAATGGTCACTATTTGAGGCTGTTGCCAGCAAGGGAAGATTCCCTTTCTAAATATATGCTTGAGGAATGTCAGAACAGGGAGACCAGCTCTCTGTGCCAGTGATTCCACACTGACCATCCCCAATCATTCCTCTTTTTTCCCTTCAATCACCTTAGTCACACAACAAGGTGACAGTGACTCCAACTTATTGCTTCCACTATCCCCTGGCTTCAGTCAATGGACAATGTGAGTCACAGATCACAAGGATAATGACCTCTTGATGGAATTTCTGAAACCTATATTACCTTTGTGGTGGCTCACTCAGGCAGCAAGAAGGGACATCATGGACCATGGAAAGTTTTACCTTTGTGCAAAGCTCATGTAACTCCTGGCACATCTGGATAGGTCTGGGTACAGGTGGGAAATGACTGGGTCAGTGGGAGAGGTACTGATTACTGAATTAGGACAAGTAGACTATGAAGCCGTGGAAGAAAAGCAACAAGCTCAGTGTCTGGAGTGGAGCTCCTTATACCCTGGCAGGTGCAGGGATGGGGAATGGGCTTTACATCCCCTGGGTCCAGCACCACAGTTTGGCAATTATCTCCATGGTCCACTTTAGTCAAGTGGCAGCAGCAGCTGACTGAACCACATGAAGTTTGTCGTTCCATCCACAAGCTATGGGAACAGAAAATCTCCTATGGCCATGTCTATCAAATTTGAACCCCTCATATAAACACTGACCAGAACAACCTTGTTTCAGTATTACTGATACAAATCTACACAGTTCTCCTAATGCAACTCTGACACCAGTGGTGTCTATAGATATTGAAGTTGCATTGACTCAGTGACACTGCCCATGTGGCTTTACCAAACCAATATAAAGATGATCTAAATCAAGTGTAAGAAGCCCCTTTGGGTTATATACTTATATGTGTTGGGGTGTAGGCCACAGAACATCTTTTCTTTGGGAATAAGGGTGATGTTTTAATTTAGGTATTGTCCCCTATAATTATTGGAAGTGACACCACCTCTTGGACCATTTGTTGGGACACTGGTCAAAGAGGGCTGTCCTACCCGACAATACATTGATTCCTGGTTCCATACCCCTGGCATCAACGTCCATGCCCTAGAGACAATGATCAGAAACTTATCTTTAGCTATCACAGCCAATGTGATGGCACAAGCTCTGGAAGTCCAGAAAAATCAGTTTAAACTTCCCTGTAATATTGTAATGGATAACAGACTGGCCTTAGGGTACACTCAGGGTAGAGTCTATATGAACAACAACATTTCCTTTGTATTTGACTTAATTCCACCAGATGGAGCAGCTCAGCTAATGCATCCATTCGGGTACAACACACTGCATAGTTGGGGCACATTCCTCCAGGCTCTGGTATATGCACTGAATCAAAACCTGCTATTTGAGGCCTTGTCCCCACATCTAGTGTATATGCATCTGGGAACCAAGGGGTGAAAATCATACTGGCTGCTGTAAACATGAGTCTAATTTCACTTCATGCTGAGTGATTGCTGAGGACTTTTAGGCCTCAGCCCTCCCTCTTTCCCTCCACTCCACATCTGGGCAAGCTGACAAGAAATCCCAGATAATCTCTTCTGGAAGCCAGCAGGAGGTACAAACCATGCAAGCCCCTACCTCTGCATCGGAACCCTCACCTTGGCCCCATCTCCTAACCAAAACAAACAAACAAACAAACAAACAAACAAAAACAAACAAACCTAAAGCCAGTCTCCTTTCCCACTCTTTCAAACCAGCTTCAGACTAGTTTGGGAAGGCTTCCCTGTTCTTCCCTGAAAGCCTTATTATGTAAGCAATAAACCTTGTCATACCTTCTTAGTATGTATATGCTTGGTGTCAACAGTCTTGACACCTGAAGCAAATTTTAGTTGGGGGCATAGGGTCCACCCTTTCTTTCTGGAGCGGCTACTGCAGCTCTTCTCACCGGCATTCCCTGAGGCACACTTGCAGGACGTGTGCTTCCCATTCCTGAAACTTTAGGGTCTGAGTCCTGAGAGACTGCTTTTGGTAAGGGATATGGGTGGGGTTCTACTGAACTTCAAGCTACAGCTACCATCTGATTACCTCAGGCTCCTTATGGCTGTGAATCAACAGGCAAAGAAAGGAGTTTTATATATTGTTGGGGCAATTTAACCTTGACTACCATGCAGAGATCTGAGCTGTTGCTACATCATGTGGATAGGGAGGAGCATGACTGAACCAAGAGGATTCGCCGGGAATACTTATGGTGCTTCGTGCCCAGTAACAATGTTAAATTGAACCATTTTAAAATAGCTACTGATTTCTTCCTAATTTTAAGAATTACTTACACTTGAAATCTTGGCTAAGCGGGGCTGAATGCAACAAAAAGTTTTGGACTGTTGACTCAGAATTCATTCTGGGAAGCCTGCCTTTTAATGTGCATCATGCTTAGCTTGGTCCTTTAAAAGAAGTATCTCTCTTTCTTTGTTCATTCTTTGGAAGATTGAACTGATTATGTCACTGACCCAAACTTGGGTCTGCTCTCCTAATGAGCAACAAAGCCAGTCCACTGACACCGGGTTATGGTGAAGGAAAATACAGTGTTAATTGCAGGGTGCCAAGCAAGGAGTAAGGGCAGCAAATGCTCAAGTGACCCAAACTCCCAAGTGGCTTTCAGGGAAGGGTTTTTAAAGGAAAGGTGAGGGATAGGGTAGTGGAGTGTGCGATCAGCTCGTGGACATTATTCTGCTTGGCTGGTGGTGGGGTAATAGGGTGGTGTTTTAGGAGTTAACATCAACTTGATTTCAACGGGTCTGGGGTCTACTTGCTTGTAGTCAGCATGCAGTTAACTTCTTCCACCTGGTGGGGGTTTTCGTCTCTGTAAAACAACTCAAGGGTATTGCTCAGAATATTATCTAGAGCCCTTGAGGAGGAACTAAGGGTCTATGACTTTTTTTTTTTTGGCTAAACTAATATTATTTTCTCTTGCTTGACTGTTTTCCTTCGTTTCTGATTTTCTTACTTCTCTGATTAAATTTTCTCTTTGGAACTTAGGATAGGCTTATGAGGCTAAAGCTTTTCTACAAACAAGAGGTGTGGAGGGGAAGGGGATGGGGGGGATGTTTGTAACTGGGAAGATCCTGCAGGGTCCTGCTCCTTTCAAATTCAGTAGTGTTCATTAAATACCTTCCAGCTCCTGTTTTTAACACTTTTTTCAAATTTCTGTCCTTACTGCATTCATTGCAACTTTGTATTTTTTCTAAGTAGCTTTAACAATGTTAAAACGTCTAAATTCTTTTTTTCTTTCTCTTCTGGTGGGTTTTTACTATTGCTGAGATACGAACTATAGAATTTTTAATGACTCTGCCCCTATTGACACCAGCCATCTCCTGGTGGAATTTGGGGAACAATTCACCCTTTGCAGCATGGGTGCCTCTACATTGGAACACTTTAGTTTTGCTGGTAAGGTAAAATCAAAAAGCCAAGATACTCATTGGCTTAAAGGATAACCCGAGAGTCTAAGGTCCTTTAAGGAAAGGGAGGTAGGACCCAAACTCTAGAAGCAGAGGGTCTTGAAAACTCATTGAACCCCAGGCACGCCAATCACCTCCTTTAAGCAAATAAGCTTAGAGCTCGCGAGGGTGGGAAGCAGTTCTCTGTTGACCGTTCCAAGCCCCGCCTCCCATCACCTGCCCATCAGATTCTTTCCCGCCTGTTCGAACGCTGTCTCAGGTACAGTTTTGATTGGCTGGTCCTCTGACCGTCCCATCCCCCGCCCCTCCCCCCATGCCCGCAAGTCACGAGGGCTCCACAGGCGCCATCACAGACTGTTACCCTGCCTGCGGCCGTTTTCTCTGCCGCGCGCACCATATCCCAGCAGGCATTGTGCCAACGGCAACGGTCAGCTTGGCTGCCGCCATCTTTGGCAACTCCGTTTCCAGCTAGATCACTTCTCCGGCTGAGGCGCTGACTGGGGCATCTCTCCTGTCATGCCTGCCACAAAGAAGCGAAGATTAGCCGCAGGTAGTCAGAACAGAGTCGGTAGTGGGATGGGCCGAGGCCCTGACTCAGTCAGGGGAAGACTAGGGACTGCAGAACGGCGTGCCAGGGGCGGCAGGAACGTATCCCCTAGGGATTTCCAAGCGGTAGTTCAAGCCGTTTGGGAGGAGGAGGAGGAGGAAGAAGTGCTGGAGGGCGCCCAGCCGATCGAGAACTACTTCTGGAATGTGCAGCCGATAGAAGAGGAGGATGAGGTAGAAGAGGAGGACATTGAGAATGATGAGGAAATGGATGAAGAGGTGGACGACGAAGAGGATGAGATGGACTACGAAGAGGATGACTATGAGAGAGATGAGGAGCGTGAGGAATATGAGGAGGAGGAGGAAGACAGCGATGAGGAAGAAGATGCGGGATATGTGGATGAAGAAGAGGAGGATGGTGAGGAGGATGGTAAGGAGGGCGCAGAAGTCGTCCCGGGTATCAGTGAGATTTCCCCCCGTGCGGTTGGGTCCCTGTTCCGCAATCTGGTCCATTCCCTTCTACACCGCATCCATTGCAGCGACCGTGACCTGGTCCAGGCCTGCAGCCGCTCCTGGCAGCCCTTGGACCTTGCAGAGGGCCCCACACCCCCTCAGGAGGTGGAGGCCCCGGGAGAGGGACCTGTGCCCCAGGAGCGGGAGGACCTGGGAGAGGGGAGGGGGGAGGGGCGGCGGAGAGGAGGGGGGAGGGGCGGCGGGGGGAGGGGCGGGGCGGCGGGGGGAGGGGCGGGGCGGTGAGGCCCTGGCTGATTCCTCCCAGTCCTGGGAGGCTGGAGCCTGTGGCCCCGAGGGCAGGGCCCAGGCTGGCGAGTGGCGGCCGAGTCCTCAGGCCCTCGCAGCCCCTGTTGGGGCGTCTGGCCCAAAGGCAGGCGGTGCTCAGCGCTTGCCTCTAGCACTTACGCAGCGGGTCCAAGCTCTCAAAAACCTCCAGGCACGACATGCGCAAGTAGAAGCCCAATTCTATAAAGACCTTTTTGATCTCGAGAAAAAGTACGCTGCCTCCTACCAACCTCTGTTTGATAGGAGAGCTGCCATCATCAGTGCAATTCATGAGCCCACAGGAGGTGAATGTCAGTGGGCAGTAGGTGTGGAGGAAGGGGCTTGGGAAGAAATGGGTGGAGAGCCTGAAGGAAAGGGGCAAATAAATGGCATACCTCACTTTTGGCTGACAGCTTTTAAAAATGTCAAGATTCTTGGTAAGTTGGTCTGGGAAAATGATGAAGTGGCACAGGGACACTTTTCAATGGTTGAGGAACCAATGAGCTTTGCTATAGAATTTGTCTTTAAATCAAACAAATATTTTCCAATGAAGTTCTGACAAAAACATACAAAGTTCTATCAGAGTCAGGTGTTTCTGATCCCTTCTAATCCAAAGGGCCAAAAATAATCAGCAGCACAGAATATGAGATCTACTGGAAAGAGAGGGGAAACATTGTGCAAACTATCAAACAGCAGAAATGTGAGGGCCATGGAAGTGTTATATCAGTAGGAATGTGCCCAGCTATTTCTTTTTTCTTCTTTAACATATTTCTCTTCTTCAGGTCCTCCTGAGGGCAGAGGACCAGATGCTGCTGCTGATTTTAAATTGGAGTATTTTTTCCGCAAACTTAAGATCCCAAAGTCTGTACCAGGCTTCCCTAAAGAAGCAAATGAATATCAGTACGAAAACTTTGATGAAGAGGAAGAGAGAGAGGATGGAAATGACAAACCAGAAGAAAGACTCAAAGTGGATATGGTCTCAGCAGAGGGCCGCCCTGAAAAATACAGGTATTATTGTATAGCCTTGAGTGTTAAGTAACCATTCCTGACATATACCTGTTACTCACAGCTTCATTTTTTCCTGTAAAATAAGTAAGAAAAATGATAGAAATTTAGTTTTGGAAAAACTGTTTAATGTTAATAATGTACTTATATCCTAGATAATATAGAATGCAATGTGTTCTGAAATGTACTTCATTCACAGCTACAGGTCCTTTGTCCTGTAACTAAGACTACTACAGATGGGAAATCTATCAGACGTGGAAATAGAAACCATTTTTTTTAGAGAATGGTCACCAGAAGAAGGAGCTAAAGGGAGTAGGCCATGCACTAGCCAGCCTTCATTACTTGGCCATAGAAATGTAGTTTCTTGTAATAACAATGCCTTTCAGCAGGTGACTCCTTACAAAGTAATAAAAAGTTAAGGATTTCAAAACAAGACCACATTTCATGATTAATTAACAAATATTAGTTCAATTTAGTTTTTTTATTCAAAAGAAAATTAGTTATAGTAAAATTATTAGCTATCACTGAATCGGTAATTAAGTCTTAGTTTGTATTTCCTCTATCCCTTCACCTTTCCTTCCTTTCTCTCTTTCTTTCTTAATTTTCACACCTGTGGATGTTTGATAACAGCCTCATTCTCATTTTACAGATATGGAAGCTGAAGTTCTGGGAGTTTTAAGAGATTTAACAATTTGTGTAAGGAGCACAGGCTTTTAAGGTGGAAAGACTTATTTAAATCACAGAGTGGCCTCTTAAGAAAAAAACCAAGCATTTATAGTGGTGGGCAAGAGGGAGACAAAGTTGGTGTGATCAAATGATTGAAGCAAGTGCACTCTGATATCCAGGAGTCTGCGTTACAAGAAAACATTTTGCTTTCTCCTTACTGAGGCAACAGGTGTACATAGGATTAACTCATATTTAGAAAGTCACTGGTGCACGTTATTGGTGTACAATTGTTAATTGACTCTTATTTCATCTTGCAGTTGGAAAGCATAGAAAAACACGGACGGGGAAAGAGAAGATGAATTTGTTTCCACGGGTGTTCAAGATCTCATTAACCCAAAATACTAATTTGTTTCAAAATTTATCTCCCCAACATGATACTAACATCTGGTTTTAGTCTTACCTTTTACAAATATATTTGGCGGCATTGCTCATGATGAAAATAAAAGCTTGTTTGAAATCCATAAACTGCAGATTTTTTTAATGTAAATAACACTGACTCAAATCTATCTTTGTATCTGTTTTACTTGTTTGGCCCACCTTGCTGTCATTGAAAGGAATTTCTTTCAACTATTTGGTGAGGCAGTTTTAAATTCTTTGTTGCAGGCCCAAAATAAATTGAAATATAAAGTTATAAACCATTTGTGTAATGACAGAGATGGTGGCCTAGCCTCTACTGTATTTTATTGAAAGAAATTGATGGATGACCTAGCAGGCCTGGAGACCAGATGATGCTGTTGGCCTGCCATGGAGCAGCAGCATCAGCATCACCTCAGAATTTGTTTGAAATGCAAATTATCAGACCCTCCTCCAGACCTACTGAATTGGATAGATTGAAGTTAGGCCACTAGTCATCAGGGTTTTACAAGTCCTCCAGGTGCTTCTGGGGCACACTAAAGTTGGAGTACCACTGCTTTAAAGCAATGGGAGAAATGTTTAACTTCACCTACGGTAGGACCAGCCTTAATTCACTGACTTGGTCTGAAGGTAAACTGAACAAGATAGTGAGATCTGGACTGAAGAAGAGACTAGAATTCTCAGGGGCCTGAGGCACAGAGACCTCCCAAAGGGATGTGTGAGTTTCCTAGGGTTACCATAACAAATTACCATAAACCAGGTGGTTTAAAACTGCAAAAATTTATTCTCTCACAGTTCTGGAGGCCAGAGGTCTGAGATCAAGGTATCAGCAGAGTTGGTTCCTTCTGGAGGCTCTGAAGATCCATCTGTTCCATGCTTCTCTCCTAGTTTCTTCTGGTGGTTGCTGCCACTCCTTGGCATCACTTGGCTTGTAAATGCATGATTGCAATTGCTTTCTTCATCTTCACATAGTGTTTTCCCTAATGTAGAACCTTGGCTGAAAAGAGGGAAATGCCAAAGACCTGGGGATATGGAGGTGAAATTAAGGTTAAGTCAAGAGCTGCCTTACTACATAGAACCCTAGGAAGTTGGAACTGGAAGGGCCCTGAGCATCCATCTAATTCAACCTTTTGATTGAAGTGATAGTGAAACAGGCCCCCAAATGGGAAGGAAACTGGACAAATGTCACACACACACAGACATGGCAGTATCAGAACTAGAGCCAGGGCTGCTGATTTAAGTCCAGTACCAAGACTGTCTTCAAATTAGCAACTCACATCTCTCTGTCTCTGTCTCTTTCCGTTCCTCCCTCCCGCCCTCCCTCCTTATTTCCTTATAGCATGTGAGAGGGAAGTCCAGGAATGCTTTAGAATTAGAAGAGAAGATATTCCCTGGGTAGAGCTTACAAAGGAAGGGAACACATAATTTTGTCTACCATTTCACAGAATGATCAGACTCTAGGTTAAGAACCTATGTCATACAAGACTTCATAGAATCCTAAAAACTCGGCAGGAAAGGACTCTGCCATCAAGTCAGCTCTTACTGAGCATCCTGACAACCCTGCTGTTTGACTATTTCCTTTATTAGAAGACTTTTCTGGTATTCTAATCACATCGGAATTATATTGCTTTTGGACAAAAGCTATTATAGTACTCAGAGTAGAGTAGGTATGATGTCAGCTTTAAAATAAATTAGGAAGATTAAAATAGATCAAATGAGAATATGTTGCTAAGAGTAAGAGTGAATCATTTTAAGATTGTGTTCATAAAATGTGTCATCCAATTCATGCATCTCTGGTCATTTTATATTTATTTTTCCTTTTTTCTGGTCATTTTATATGCAGCATTTAAATCAGTTTTCACTTGGATTTTTGATGTCATCATTACAAAATAAAACACTCTACAAATTATGCTTGCATTCATTCTGTATGGTAATTCACTTTTTTTTTCTGATGTTCTACTTCCCAAAATTTCTATAATAATTCTAGGTTTTGGGGGGAATAAGGAAAAATCATAAATGTGGTGTGACTTGGTCGTATGGTAGGTGCATATTTAGCTTTAAAAGAAACTGCCTAAGTAGTTTACAAAGTGGTTGTACCATATTACATTCCCAATAGCAGTGTATGGTTATTTCATTTGCTCCACATCCTTGTCAAAACTTAGTATAATTGGTCTTTTGAATTTTAGCCATTCTAGTGAGTGGGTAGTGATGTCTTATTGTGGTTCTAATTTGCATCTCTATAATTACTAACAATGTTGGTCATCTTTTCACATGCTTATTTGTCACTGATGTATTTTCTTTGATGAAGTATCTACTCAAATATTTTGACCATTTTGCTTATTGGGTTGTTTGTCTTCTTATCACTGAACTGCAAGAGTTATTTATACATTTTGGATATGGACCCATTATCATATATATAAGCTACAAATATTTTTCCAAGTCTTTTTCCATGACTTTTTATTCTCTTGACAGTGTCTTTCAAAAAGAGAAATTTTGAATGTTGATGTTCAATTTATCAAATTTTTCTTTTATGAATTGTATTTTCTATAACTTATCAAACCAATTTTAACCTCCCCAAAAAGCAAACTTAACCCAAAGTGTCAAAGATTTTTCTTCTGTTTATTTTCTTGATGTTTTATAATTTAGGTTTTACAGTTTTGCTTGTGATCTATTTTGACTTAATTTTTAAAATTAAAGTCTAATTGATTAAGAGTATCATGCTTAGTGAAATAAGTCAGACAGAGAAAGACAAATACTGTATGTTATCACTTTATATGTTGACTTAATTTTTTATATGGTGCAAGGTATGAATCAAAATTCTGTTTTATTTGTTTTGTGTAGTGTAAACCCAGATTTTTTTTTCCTTTTTGTAATGCAAGTGCCTGACTTCAGCTTTGATTGCCAAGGCATCCACCTAAAAGAGGCGTTCACTTCAAAAATGGTTATTTTAGATAAACACATTACCAGTCACAGGACTAGGTAAAAAAACAGGCTGCCTCCTCCCAGTGAGATTCTTTTGTTTCAGAGATCTTGGTTGGCTTCAATAACTGACCATTTGGGCCACTTGTTTTTTCTCTTCCTGTAAAATTTGCACTCTTATGCTTAAAATTCACTATTAACAAGCAAGCCTGCAAAACCCTAGGCCCCCACTCTCGACCCCAATGAAAGCAAAACCCCAGGTGGGGCTCTCTCTCTATGTCTCTGTTTCCCCTACCCCCTGCACCTTGTGACATCACTGTGTGGCCTCAAGTTTGCCAGTGTAATTTCCAGGTCCTGTAAGCAATAAACCTCTATTTTTAAAAAGTTTCCTGATGGTTATTGCTATCATAGTATGAACCACAAGGGCCAGTCCAATGGCAACACTTGTTATTGATAGGCTGAGACCAGCACACAGCATTTTGCATATGGCTCTCCAATTGTTCCAGTACCATTTGTTTATCTTATGCCAATGCCACACCATCTTAATTACAGTAGCTTTATAAGGCATCTTGAAATCAGCTAGAGTGAGCCTTCCAACTATGTTCTTTTTTTTAAACTTAATTTGGTTATTCCAGATCATTTGCATTTTTGCAAGAATTTTAGAATCAGATTGTTGATTTATACAAAAATGCCTGCTGGGATTTTTATTGGAATTGCATTGAATTGATAAGTCAATTTGGGGAGAACTGATATCTGAACAATATTGAAATCTTTCAGCCTGTGAACATGATGTATCTCTCCATTTGTTTAAGTCTTTAATTTTTCTCAGTAGTGTTTAATAATTTTCATTGCACATGTCATTTGTATCATTTTTTAGCTTTATCTCTTAATATTTAATATTTTTATGTCATTGTAACTAAGAATTTTTAAAGTTTCAATTTCCAGTTGTTCATTGCTAGTATATAGAAATTCAGTTGGTTTTTTGTTTTTTGTGTTTTTTTGGTATATTGATCTTTTATCCTTCAAACTTACCAAACTCATTACTTCTGGGCATTTTTTTTTTTGAGCAACCATAGGATTTTCTACATAGATGAGCACGTAATCTGCAAAAAAAGACACTTTTGATTCTGCCTTTCCAATATGAATGAACTTCCTTCCTCCTTCCTTCCTTCCTTCCTTCCTTCCTTCCTTCCTTCCTTCCTTCCTTCCTTCCTTCCTTCTCCTCCCCTTCCTCCTCCTTCTCCTCCTTTTCCTCCTTCTTCCTTCTCTCCTTCTACTTGATTGCTCTGGCTAGAATCTCCAGTTTAATGTTGAATATAAATGGTGAGACATCCTTGTCTCGTTCTTGATCCTTAGGAAAAGGATTCAGTCTTTCACCATCAAGTATGTTGTTACCTATGGGTTCTTAATAAATGCCTTTCATCTGGTTGTAATCAACTGCTTTTAATTTTAAAGGCAATACAGTGTAATACTTCTGACAGGATAATAAATTAGGTATTCTGAAATACTTTCTTGCTGCACAGGCTGAATTGCTGAACAAATTACAGCAAATTTCCTTGTAAATGCATAGCTGACTTTGCAAGAAAGTAAAGGAAATCACCAAGGGCTAAAACTAAAGTGGTAAGTGAACACAGAAAGCACACGAGATCTGGGATCATATGCCAATTCTATAAACCTTGCAGCCTTGGGTTTTAACATTCTTTCTAGCAGTTCCACCTCAGTTTCCTTCAGCATCTCTCTTCTTTCTGTTGCTTAAGTATTGGTCTTCATCAGGGCTCTCTCCTAGGCTAGGCTCTCTTCTTGCTCCATGGTTGACCTCATCTATCACTATTTCAAGTATCACCTCTATGCTGATGACATGCAAATCCATATATGCCGTGTTTCCTTCCTGAGCTCTTATCTCTCAATCTAGATTTCTAATCAACAGCATCTTGACTTCGATATATTAAGACTTCTTCAAACTCGTATGCAAACTGTACTCACCTTTCCCTTCCTTACATTTATTCCTCCTTCTGCATTTGCTATGTTAGTGATTAGCATCACCATTTGAGAGTAATCAATGACTCTCTTTATCTCCTTCACCCTTCCATATCTAACATGTTTGGAAGGTTCCAGATACAGCCTTTTAAGTACCTCTTCAAGAGACCACCTTTTGACTTCATTGATTTTCTCTGTTGATTTCTTGTTTTCCATTTCATTGATTTCTGCACGATTTTTTTCTGCTTATTTTGGACTTTATTTGCTCTTCTTTTTTTTAGTTTTCTAAGGTAGAGACTTATTGATTTTAGATCTTTCTTCTTTTCTAAAATATGCATTCAGTGATATAAATTTCCCTCTAAATGCTGCTTTTGCTACATCCCTCAAAGTTTGATAAGTTTTCATTTTCTTATATTTCAAAATATTTGTTTTGTCTTGAGATTTCTTCTTTTATTTATGTGCTATTTAGAAATCTGTTGTTTAATCATCACATATTTGGGGATTTTCCAAGTATCTTTCTGTTATTGATTTCTAGTTTAATTCCATTGTAGTCAGGAAGCAGACATTGTATGATTTATATTCTTTTAAATTTGTTAAGGTGTGTTTTATAGCCTGGAATGTGGTCTATCTGGGTGAATATTTCATATGAGTTTGAGAAGAATGGTTACTCTGCTGTTGTTGGATAAAGTAGTAAGTATCTCTTGAACTCATTTTTTAATTTCCATATTAATTGCCACTACTTTTTCCCAGATGACCATGTTTCATCTGAATTACTGCAGTAGCCTCCTACTCAGTCCTCTGCAACCAGCCCAGCTCTCTCCTGTCTGTCCTCTACAGTGCCACACATAAAAAATTTAATCTGTCCTCAAGCTGTCATGTGCTCCATTATCTGAGCCCCGACTACCTTTCTAGTGCCATCTTTCCATTCCATGTTCTACTCTCCAGTCATCTTGAATTACATGTCACTTCCTGAAGCCTCTCTCCTACTTTTGTGCATTTATTCATGCTGCACCCACTGCTCACCTCTCTCTTATTTAACCTGACTAAACAAATTCTACTCATTCTTCTGGACTCAAGTCAAATATAATCTACATTTTTCTGACATTTTCTGCCTAAATAAGTGCTGTTACTACATGCTTTCATATCATTAGAACAGGTATTTTACCATATTGTGATAGGTTGCCTATTAGTTAATCAATTAATCAATCAATTAAAGTGTATTAGTTGCCCATTTAAAAGGCAAATATTGTGATGGAGTTGGATTATGATAGCACTCACTCAACAATACTTTGTTAAGCACTTTAGGGGCTGACAAAGTAGAAATAAATAAGATACAGGATTTGCCCTCGAAGTGTTTAAAGTCTAGTAGGAAATGAAATAAACAGGTCTCTGATAAGGACAAGTCCAGACTCAATAAGAGAGGCACAAAGTGGTTACCAAACACTAATAATTCTTAAGTGGAGCAAAGGAGGTCTGAACACTGTTGGATTTCTTTTTTTTAAAATTTTTAAATTTTTTAATTTTGGGGGGGGAGAGGTAATTAGATTTTTTTTTTAATAGCAGTACTGGGGATTGAACCCAGGACATCATGCATGCTAAGCACTCTACCCCTGAACTATACCCTTCCCTGGATTTCTTTTTCAACATTTAATTCACTCTTTTTCTAAAAATGTTTCCTGACTACACATATTTAGAAATAAAAATGTCTCCTGAAAGCAGTCAATACCAGGAAGTCAAAGGCAATTCAAAGTAGAATGTATTAAGGACTCTAAAATTCATTACCAAAAAGTCAAGGGTTGAAGCAGAAGAGGTTGGAGAAGGGGGAAAAGGGGGAGGACAAGAAAGAGATGGTGAAAGAGGCATTCAGTAAAATAATGAAAATCCATTATTTGGCATCATTTAGTTCCAGAAACACAAATTCAGGTCCTTGGTCTGATTCTTGTGTTTTTCAAGTGGTTGTGATGATTAGGGCCAAGTTAGACAGAGAGCAACCACAACCACAGAGGCTAGATTCTCTTTATTTTCTGGGAAGAGTGTGGTTTGAAGAAGAGTGTTTCTTCACTTGCTTCTCAATGCTTGCTCCAACTAAAACAATGCTTAACCTGTACATTCCCAAAGCTCTTCCAAGGCCCCCAACTCTGAGCCTCCATTTGGTCATATTTATATTCAAAGCATGTTTTGCAACAAAATTTATTTCTCATGAACCTACCTCTTATTTCAACCTTAAAGCCTTTGTTGTCTCAAAATTACGCTTAAGGGGAAAGTTTGATTTATTTTTTCTTGGCTCTGTTAACTCAACTTCTTCACCATGTTAACTCAATTTCTGGCAAAGGCAAAAATCACACTTTTGTCATTCTTGTGAAAGATTAATCCACTGAAAACCAAGACCAGTGTTGACATTGATGTGGTGGCTGTGTTCCTACATGATGTAAAATTAAAAAGTACTTATTTGCTTCTCTTTTAGATGTAAACATGACTAAAATCATAGTAGATATGTGTGAAGCATTAATAAACTGCAAGTAGCTTTGGGAATCCTACCATATCTGGTCATGAGAGAATCTTGGTACATCTTTCCATACTCAATGATGAGCTTGTCCCCTTCTAACTACTAACTTGATCTTGCTTAATCCTTGCAACATCTAATTTTACAGATGAGAAACTGAGGATCAGAGAAAGTGACTTGTCCAAGGATACACAGCTGGTGAATGGCAGAGCTAGGATTTGAGCCTTCTAATCAACAAATCTAATGGCCATTCCTGAGTCCTCATCTTCTTAAAGCTCCAATTTCTGGAAGTTTTCTCTTCTCTTAGTATCTGGGATACTTCATAACAGCTGGGCTGGGTCTTAAAAGAAGAGTAGGAATGTGTACAGAGAAGGAAGGTATCATAGATTCAAATTCCTATTAAACATCATCACTTACATGTCTAGTAGTCAATGTAAACATAAAATGTTAAAAACCCAATTATTCTTACATTACATCAGATACAAAAATTAACTCAATATGGACCAAAAATCTAAACATGAGAGCTAAAACTATAAAGCTTTTAGAAGAAAGCATAGGAGAAAAGCTTCATGACATTGGATATGGCAATTTCTTGAATATGACATGAAAAATAAACCTGGCAACAAAAGAAAAATAGATGAATTAGACTACATCAAAATTTAAGACTCCTTCCCAGACTTCAGACAATACTATAGAGCTACAGTCATCAAGACAGCATGGTATTGGTACCAAAACAGACATATGGACCAATGGAACAGAATAGAGAACCCAGAAATGAACCCACAAACCTTTGGTCAACTCATCTTCGACAAAGGGGGCAAGAATATACAATGGAATAAAGACAGTCTCTTCAGCAAATGGTGTTGGGAAAACTGGACAGCAGCATGTAAAACAATGAAGCTAGAACACACCCTTACACCATATACAAAAATCAACTCAAAATGGATCAAAGACTTAAACATAAGACAAGATACAATAAACCTCCTAGAGGAAAACATAGGCAAAACATTATCTGACATACATTTCAAAATTTTTCTCCTAGAAGAAATAAAAGCAAGAATAAACAAATGGAACCTAATGAAACTTACAAGTTTCTGCAGAGCAAAGGAAACCAGAAATAAAACAAGAAGAAAACCTACGGAATGGGAGAAAATTTTTGCAAGTGAAACTGACAAAGGCTTGATCTCCAAAATATATAAGCCGCTCATACGACTCAATAAGAAAAAAATAAACAACCCAATCCAAAAGTGGGCAGAAGTCCTAAACAAGCAATTCTCCAAGGAAGACATACAAATGATCAAAAAGCACATGAAAAAATGCTCAATATCACTAATTATCAGAGAAATGCAAATCAAACTACAATGAGGTATCACCTCACACCAGTCAGAATGGCCGTCATTCAAAAATCCAAAAATGACAAATGCTGGAGAGGCTGTGGAGAAAGGGGAACCCTCCTACACTGCTGGTGGGAATGCAGTTTGGTGCAGCCACTATGGAAAACAGTGTGGAGATTCCTCAAAAGACTAGGAATAGACTTACCATATGACCCAGGAATCCCACTCCTGGGCTTGTACCCAGAAGGAAATCTACTTCAGGATGACACCTGCACTCCAATGTTCATAGCAGCACTATTTACAATAGCCAAAACATGGAAACAGCCTAAATGTCCATCAACAGGTGACTGGATAAAGAAGAGTGGTATATTTATACAATGGAATACTACTCAGCCATAAAAACCGACAACATAACGCCATTTGCAGCAACATGGATGATCCTAGAGAATGTCATTCTAAGTGAAGTAAGCCAGAAAGAGAAAGAAAAATACCATATGAGATCGCTCATATGTGGAATCTAAAGACTCATGGACAGAGAATACAGACTTGTGGTTACCAGGGGGGTAGAGGGTGGGAAGGGATAGACTGGGATTTCAAAATTGTAGAATAGATAAACAAGATTACACTGTATAGCACAGGGAAATATACACAAAATGTTATGATAAATCACAGAGAAAAAAATGTGACAATGAGTGTGTATATGTCCATGAATGACTGAAAAATTGTGCTGAACACTGGAATTTGACACAACATTGTAAAATGATTATAAATCAATAAAAAATGTTAAAAAAATTTAAGACTCTTGAGCATCAAAGAACACTATTAAGAGAATGAAACAGCAATACACAGAATGGGAGAAAATATTTGCAAATCATCAGGGTAGGACTCCCAGCTGGTGGTGCAGAATTGCTTGATTGTAGGGACGCCCCTGCCCATCCCAACACACATATCTGGTGTTAGAAATGTTGTAAGTGTGGTAGTAGTGTTCTGTATGAGAGTATAAGAGACACAGGAAAAAAAACTGCTGTAGTTCTAATACAGTTGGTGTCAGCGAAGTAAGATCTGCCAGATCAGACCTGGCTCATAGAAACATGTAGAAGAGAAAAGGTTGGGGGATGAAGAACCTTTGATTCCTAGGTGGCCATGTGGTCAATAATGGTATGGAGCAGCAGCTGTGCTGCAATCAGTCACGAAAGGTGAAAGTCATCTATGAAATTTGGAGATGGAGTCAAATCCCAGGGAGTTGGCTCACTGGATAGGTAAGGAAATGGAAAACTAATAAGAAAAATGAGAAATTTTCAATACCTTGCTTATTGTTATCTGTAGTAGCTAAAATGAAATTAAAAGAGAGTTCTAGGTTGTATCTTCCTGCTAGACCAAGCTCAGATTTCAGTCACTAGCCTCAAAGCACCTCCCCCCAAGGTAAAAGTTATGTCTGTACAACAAAGAGTACTTCTAAGACCTCTGGTCACCCAGAAGGTAGTCAACATGGAGGGAGCACAAAATCAAGAAACTATTGAAACCAGAGGGCATAGTGTGAAGGAGTTGTTTTATTTTGTAGATCCGTATCATCAGTTTGCTGAGGAAGCTTTACTGAAATGGATTGTGAGAGTGACTTATTTAGCAGCTGTGTCTTTGGTTTTGAATGCTTCAGAATGGAAGAGCATGTTTGGATTGATACAGGACCCACAGGTCACTATAGAACAATCACAGATGGTTTTATGTGATCCAGACACACAGGAGGTTGGTTATTCCTTAAGGAACAACTAGCCTGGTGAAAAGCATAAAAACCACTGGGAGATCAATTTATCCTGAGAAGGGGACTGCCCATCTTCCCTTATGAATGCCAAGCACAACACTATAGATGGAGCAGCTGACATGCTTTGAACGCAAGCCATGTGGGACCGGCTTTATGATGACTAGCATATTCACCCAGTGTGTATGCTTGTTACCCAGCTCCTGGTAAATGTCGTGGTTAAAAGGGCTCCTTTTACATGGACACCCCATTATAGCCTTACTGCTGCAAAACCGAGGGACAGTTCAAGAAGCCTTATCAAATTTGCTGTCTCGGCTGCCCCTCATAGGTCTTACAGACGCTAATAAAAATACTAGGTTATTAACAAAAGAACAGGGAAAAGGCAGAGGAGAAAAAGATTCAAGAGACTGGTTTTGTCAAATAAAAATTGGCACTTGCCATCTCCCTCTACAAGGACTGAATCAAATTAGCACTTGCCATCTACCTTGGATTAAATCATGAGCCGCTGCAGTCATTGACCTCCAACATTCTCTGAAAGGAGTTCAGGGTGGAGATCAGGAAAGAGACACACTGTGCTCTGGGAAAACTGGCAGAATAGGCCTTCAGATAGATATTTTCAGGAGATTTTATGAGCCCAAATTCTTACATCTTCTCATATCTAGAAACACACTAAAATCATTAACGGTGACATCTGCTCCTTGTGACTAGCAGCAAACCTCTGCCTTAATGTGTGCTTGACTTCATGAACCCCCTTCACTAAAATCATATATAATACTGAGTTCCCCCAACTCCTTTGGAGCAATTCCTCAGAGCTATCTGAGATACTGTCTCCTGAGATACAGTCCTCATTTTGCCCCAAATAAAATTTAACCCACAACTCACACTGTGTGATTTTATTTAAGTCTACAGTTTTAACAGAGTGAAAAATTTTTAATGGTTATTAAGGAATAATGCAAAAGTTGAATAATGCAAATATTGATATGAGTGAAATAAAGAGGAAACAGAAAGGGGAGAGTCACAGGATTCGTCCCAGCAGGATGAACATCCTTAGATGGTTATTAAGAAATAGAATGAATAAAATGGACATTGATGAGGTTAAAACCAAGGTGTTAATATAGCAGTACCAATGGTTGAGGAAGCAAAGGCATCCCTCTGCTGGTCCTCCAACATTAAAGTCGGCCAAACAAGTCCTGTCTGTTTATCCTGATTTAGAAAAAATAAAAAATAAAAGCCTAAAGGCAGAGATTACAATGAGAAACCCAACCAACAATTGCTTGTGCTTGTGGCATTGGCTGAGCAGATTAATCAAGTTAAAGACTGACGAATGGGCCAGGGGCCTTTGGCTTGACCCTTCACTGGGGACCCAAAGCCTTTTGCACAAAAGTGGGTAAAATGATTGGGAGTGAGACCATGCCCCATACAGTTATTAAAAAAAAAAACCCATCCTTCAAACTGTGCCTCATATGGTTAGCAGAAACCAATGACTAACAGAAATTCTTGAGCTTGTCTCACAGCTAAAAACCCCTCTGATTGTAGTCCACCTTCACTGAGCAAGCTCACCTTAATTATTTGGTTGGAAATTGCATACTCTCCAAGCTTCACATAGCTTAAACAATAAGATGTTTGCCTGAGTTGTTTTTTCAGGAACTTGGAGCCAGCTGTGTCTAGTTTGAGCTTAAGCTGGCTAAGACCAGTTGGGACTACCAACTCTAAAACTGGGCCTGCACGGGTATCTGATGAATGACCTTTTGATGTCAGAGGGTCAAAAACTGTATCCTCAGATCATGCCAAGCATTTCCATTTTTGAACATACACCCATAAAGAAGACTTCAACTCAGACACACCTGCATAGAGTCTCAATGACCTCACCTTTTCCCTACCTCCAAGCAACTTTTCCTATGCCTAAGACCACCCTGCTTCTTTATCCCATAAATATCTCAAGCCCTCATCTTTGGAGAGGTGGATCTGAAGCTTGTTCTCCAGCCTCCTCGCTTGGCTGCCTTGTGAATAAATCCTTTCTGTGTTGCAAACCTTGGCTTCTCAGCGTTTTGATTTGCTGCACATCAGGCAAACAGACCTGGTTTGGTAATGGGGCGAAAAAGAGAAATTTCCAGAACTTCTTGATATAAGCACCTCATGCACTCTTAGTGTGGAAACCCATAGGTGAAGCCCTGACATGGGCTATATTGAGATTGAGAGAGTATAAAAATGTAAGGGTTGACAGGATTATGAAAGTTGGAATGTTTAAACAGTCTTTATGTAAGAAGTTATGTCTCCTGTGCCTGGATGTTTTATGAGTCTGGCTGGGGAACACTTTCCCTACTTAGTATTGTAAAACCAAAACCTGTTGATGAAGTCTTAATGGAGGCTACAGTTAGCAATGCAAGGGTTAATGGAATTAAGGTAAAAGTTTGTAGGAGAATTGATGTTTGAACAGCCTTCTTGTGAAGTGTCTGTGTCTCTTTTACCTGATTGTATTATGGCAATGGACACTGTATCTGACTGGGGAGTGTTTCTCCTACCTAGTAGGGTAAAACAGAAGGCATGTAAATCTGCCCTTCAAGCAGCGTTAATTGGATGTGCTAAATGGGAACAGTAAGACTGCCTGAGCGCACAGCGTGGAATAGAAACTGGAGTGCTGGTAAGGGACAAATTCTCTATGACATATGGCCATGCAGGCTGTGTCCTACACACTCCAGGGGCTACCACTCACCATTTATACAAGACTCCTGATTCTCAGTCTCTGGGAACAGGAGCAGGGGCAGAGGGTTACTAGAGGCCAGTCACCAGCAGTCCACTGAAGAGCAGGGTAGCTAGTGGCAGCTGGGACTCAAGTGTAGAAGTAGAGGTCTATCCATTAGTGCACTAAAAAGGGTCTTTGCCCCCTGTGATTATCCCATTCCGTTACACAGAGCTTCTGGAGAAGGTTGGGTTTGTAAATGTCAGCCTAGCTTGCTAATATTCAAGGAAATAATTAGATAAATAAAAAGGCACAGTCAACAATTAGACCATGAGAGCTGAGGACCTCTGATGGCTAGAAGTGGTAGTGACAACAGCTCTTCCAAATGGGAAACTGAGAAACTTGACAGGCCCGAGGGAATGAGGGAGGTGAAGCCCCCTGAGCCAGGAAGCTGGGTCAAAACAAGATTCCCTTCTGCCAGGGTTGTTCCATTAACAAATAGGCAGTATTATCACCTCCATATTGCAGATGGGAAAACTGAGATTCAGAGACTGTGACACTAGATCTTCAGATTTGTGGTCCAGTGCCCTTTTTAGTACACTATGCTCCAAGTCCCTGGGATTAAAAACCTTAGAGTTAGTGGGGCATTTTCCCTGCTCTTGTCCTTCCATGGTAAGGGAGGAAGATATTTCCAGAAGAAGTTACAGATGTTAAGAAGTCAGTTTCTGCAGGCTTTGAGGAGGGAGCTGTGATCTACGTGGATTGTGACTGTCTAGCAAAAGTGAAGAGAAATCCCCAAAAAATTAAACTTAAAAAATGCAGCAATCTTTCTCTTTATGACACTTGGTCAAAATTGTCAGTGACATATTGCTTAACACAAATGAAGACAGGTTAATGTCTTTACTGATGGACAGCTTTCTGATTGGCTTGGAGTAAGGCAGCAGAGACTTTTTTTTGGAGAAATAGTTTTCTGTGGGGGTTTGAGGGGTCTTTATGGGTACATAAGAATGTTCCTCAAAAAAAATCAGTGAATAAAATTATATTTTTTAGGCCTAGATCTCCTATTTGATCATTTTTCAAATTGGCTATTCCATTTTTTATGATTTTTGTTCCCTAAAGATATGTTAAAGCTTATCTTTAAATTTTTTTATTTTTATTTTTTTTCATTTTTTCAAAACACCTTTATTGTGGTATGGTTCCTGTATAGTAAACTACACATATTTCAGATGTACAATTTGATAAATTTTGATAGGTGTATACACCAAGGAAACTACTACCATAATCAAGATAGCTAACATTGCCATCACTCCCCAAGAGGTGCAATTTTTGAATTCCCAATCTATCCCTTCCCACCCCCTTTACCCCCTGGTAACCATAAGTTTGTTCTCTATGTCTGTGAGTCTGTTTCTGTTTTGGAGATAAGTTCATTTGTGCTCCTTTTTTTTTTTAAGATTCTGCATATAAGTGATATATGGCATTTTTCTTTCTCTTTCTGGATTACTTCACTTAGAATGACGATCTCTAGGTCCATCCATGTTGCTGCAAATGGCATTATTTCATTCTTTTTTATGGCTGAGTAGTATTTCTTCTTTATCTAGTCATCTGTCGATGGACATTTAAGTTGTTTGCATGTCTTGGCTATTGTATATAGTGCTGCTATGCACATTGGGGTACATATATCTTTTTGAACTAAAGTTCTCTCTGGATATATGCCCAGGAGTGGGATTGCTGGATCATACAGTAAATCTAGTTTTAGTTTTTTAAGGAACCTCCATACTGTCCTCCCAAAAAAAGCTTATCTTTTATTTTCAAACTATAGGAAATGATAGTTATTATAGTTTGTGTCTCATAATTCTGATAACTGAAATCTTTGTGAATTTCTTCCAATTGTCAATTTTTTTCTTTTGGTTGTCACTTGCAACGTATTTTTTCCTTGTGTGCCTACTTATCTTTGACTATGTGCTGATATATTGAAAAATTATTTGTAAGACTGACTTCAAGCATAGGAAGACAGAACCTTCCTGCTGAGAGTATTTTCACTTGACAAATGCCTGGGGACACTACTTTAATCCAAGTTCAGTGCTTGAAGTTCCTTGAATCACTCTGGTGATGGGTATCTAGGCTGCAAGTCCATGCAAGAACTTGTTACTTCTGGTTCACCATCATGCCGAAGGGGTAGCCATTTAGTTTCAGCTTAAGGTAGCTGGGAGATCTTATCAGAGCTACCTGTTCGGGATGTGGGCTTTAAGTTTTGTTCCCTTTGCCCATGAGGCCACCAAAACCACAGTTCAGCTTCACAACTCTTTCTTCTGGATTTGGCAAATGCCCTCAGGCAAAGGTGGCTTTGTGTGCTGGGCTTTCCTATCTGGGTTCTTGTCTTCTAGATTTTAGCCTCATCATTGCTTAGCCCTTAATGAAATTTTTTCTTTTTAATTTCAGCCCGTATTTTTTAGCTGTACTCATTGTCCAAATTACTTAGCCTGCCATTACCAGAAGCAGAGGTGTGCAACACCCTCCTAACTTCTCTCCTTGTCCCAAGTCTCTCTTCCTTCCATTCTTCCTTCACAAAGTAACTGACAGTTTCTTCCTGATGGTGTCATTTTCCTGCACAAATCCTCCAAGAGCTTCTTGTCGAATATAAAATAGAAATCAAATCCCTTAGTTCGGACATTCAGAGCTAAAACTCTTCTTGCTTCACTTATTCACTGGGTAGGTAGTTACTGTGCACTCAGTGTGTGGCCCTTACAAGGCCAGGTGCTACCTATTCTTTTGCCTCTTACCTCTTCTACCTCTTGTCTTACCTTCCAATCCATCTTATACTCTAGTCAAACTGGAATCCTCACTGTCACAAACACAGAGGGGCTAAGTTCTAGGTCAGTGCTCTTTTCTCTACAACATGATCCCATGTTCAGGTTTAAGTCTATTCAATCTGATATTTATCTGCATGTGCATACATTCACTACATAAGATCTCAGCAAGTATAAATTGTCCTGGCTTTTTCATATTTCTTACTGCCTTTTGGGCTATTTGTCATGTGAGTCTGGGATGGAAACTCTGGAAATGAATTCATTATTGCCAACAAGTTTTTGGCAATCTTCATAGTCTCAAGGACACCTAGGAAAAAAACTTGAAGCTTGTTTTCCCTGTCAACTGAGGGACTGATTGCAGAATTTGATTCCTGGGGCTAGGAATAACCTGCTTCCAAACAAAATTATTCCCACATGCTGGTGGTTGCCTAAAATACCAGTCAAAGCTGACTTTTAGGGGGAGGGTATAGCTCAGTGGTAAAGTATGTGTTTAGCATGCACAAGGTCCTGGGTTCAATCCCCAGCACTTCCATTAAAATAAACAAACAAACAAACAAACAAACCTAACTACCCCTGCAACAAAAACAAAAAAAAAATTTTAATTAAGGAAAAAAAGCTGACTTTCACTGGAAAAAAACACTTTTCTGGAAGAAGGCCAACCTGGAAATAGGGTTCTAGTTTTGGGCTTAGCCACTAGGTAACATTGGGCCAATCCACCTTCCTTCTCTAGGTTTCAGTCCATCATCCCCGTATACAATTCAGATGTTTGGAGGACAAAATGATCTGAAATGACCTTTTAGCATTTTGACAAGCAAATATCATCCCCATTAGGATGCCTGAGTGATCAGAGACAAGAGGTGCAGGATTAAGAGCAGTAAGGGTGGGCTCAACAGACTCACTCTTGTATATGGTGGTTAGTTATATACAGATCTCCCACCCTTTCTTCCCATGTGGGAAGAAAGCATTTGCTGCAATGGAAGGAAGAAGAGGGAGAAAGGAGAGGGGAAATGAAGGTGTGAGGGTGCTCTGTTGGTTAAGAGAAGACAGGGAATTATGAGACACATTTTTAAAGTTTGATTCTAAAATGGTAAAAAAAAAAAGAAAAAGAAAAAAGGAGGGGTACAGGGGTTGAGGTGGGGTAAAGAGTTAAATTTTTAGCTGTACAAAACATTCAGCCACCCCAAGGAGTTCCATGCAACTGAACTTTTGCAATTGCTGGGAACAAGCAATCTCAACTCATTTCACCAAATACTGAAGGAAAGGGAAAGAGGGAGAATGTTTCTGTTTGAATATTCTAGTTAACCGAGAATGAACTTGAAATCCATTTTGATTTCAAGACTTTTAAATGGCATGCCTTAGGAGGTGCAGCACTGCTGAATCTGACTGAATTCTACTTGCTCATTGACCACCCGGCTTATGTGCCCTGAAGAAGTCTCTTTGTGAACTTGCTTCATCATGGACCTGAGATGGGAAGGACAAGGCGTAATGAATGAGTAGGGATATTTCCTCTTTCTCTGAGAGATTTCTATTCTACATGACAATGTAGAGGGTAGTGGAAAGAATAGGAACCCTCTAATAAAAACGTGAGGCTTTTTTTCCCCACATGCTGGGGCCAGAATGCTGGAGCATTGGAGTGGCTTGCTCTCCAGGGGCCAATTCCTTTGAAGATCAGATACACTGACCTTTGCCTTCTTTTCCTCTTCTATGCTGTCAGCCAAGAACCCTCACTTCAACATTGTATCCCTTAGCTATGGGGGGAGGGCTCCTAGAGCCCAGTTTCTGTCCTGATGTCTCATCAGAGCCCTGTCATAAAACCCACTGGTGAATCTCCTCCACCCCATCCAGAGGCGAGACACTCGGGTTCTTTGGAGGCTCAAGGGTCTGGAAATGACCAGCAGTTGACTATCTACTTGTCAAGTTCTTTCAGAATGCAGATTCAGGCTGGGCAGTCAAATCACCATACTCCTTTCACTACAAAAAGCAAACTCTCGGGCAGATACTGTTCCAAGTGAAAAGCACATTTTGTGTTTTTTGCAGAGGGGAGGCACAGGACGGGGTACCCCACACCGCAGGCCCCCGGCCCAGCTCTCCAGCAGCCAGGAAGCTGGAGCGGGAGCTGAGCCAGGAATGACTGCTGAGGCCGGAATGAGCAGAGGCCTGGGCGGTGCACAGGCTGCGGTGGGAGGCAGGCTCGCCCATGTCTTTGAATGGCTGCGGGCATCGGCCGGGTTGGCTAGGCTCGCGATGCTATCGGGGTGGGCGGTGCCAGTTGCGCGCTGGGCTCTGTGCCCGCCCAGTGGCAGCCGGAAGTGCTTCCGACTCCGCGCGCCTCGGCGCGGCTGGATTCGTCCGAGGGGTGCAGCGTGGCGTGGAGCTGCTGGCCTGCTGCTCTTCTTGCCGTCCCTCCGGGGCTCAGGGCCTCTGATCGCACCCCCTCCCCTCGCCCCGCTCCTCTGGCCCTCGATGCTCTTTCCTTAGCGGCGGCTCTTTGCAGAAGAGCAAGCTCCTCCCCCGCCCCTCGTGGTTATCCTGCCCACGCCCCCCCCGACCAGTCCGCCGTCGTCTCGCGCGTTCTCCGATCACTGGAGCGCCGGCGTCCCGGACGTGCTGCGAGCCGCTGTGCTCCTACTGCTCGTCAGGACCTGGGTCTTGGAGGGCGACGACCCCAATCCCACCTCGAAATTACACTCTGACTTCTAACCTCTTCTCCGATGTTCCTGACGTCGTTCTGGACCTCTTGTTGGTAAGCGGGGTCGCCAGGCTGCCGGGAGCTGGGAGGGCGGGGCGGGGGGTGGTGTGAGTGGGTGACCTCTTGGAAGGAGACGGCTGGAGGAGACGTGGGTCTGGGGTTCTGAGCCCCCGCCCATGCGCCCAGCTTCCTGGCCGGTTCCCAGCGGAGTTAGTAGTGGGGTTGGGGGCGGCCAGTTTAGATGGAGCCCCTGTATTTCAGCCTGTACGTTACTGTAGTATCTAACAGCGCCCCAATCACGGAGGTTGGAGAAGCCACCACCCTACGGTCCACCCATTTATCTCCAGGGACTAAGTTCTTCTCAGTCATGTATACTGGCTCCTCTGTGTGTGTGTGTGTGTGTGTGTGTGTGTGTGTGTGTGTGTGTGTGCGCGCGCGCGCGCGCATGGAGCGGGATGGTGGTGGTGGTTGTTGGGTGAGGGCTAAAATTAATATTTTGTGCTGAGTTTTACATCTGGTAAAATTGGGAGGGCCTCCAGTGGCCTAATCCCAAGTTCCTTTACCTACTCTGCTCCGCCAGATGGGGTCCTCTAGCAACAAGCCTCCTTATTAAATGGACCAGATGTATTCCTGATTATTATCGTTAAGTAGTGTTTCCTTGTCAGCCAGCAGAATTATTCAAACAAGCCAATCACGTCCTTACTCGGGAACCAGGGGGTACCTCACCCTCTTAATACTGCAAAGCCAGCTTCCCACAGACCCTTCTGGTTCACTTGGTTCCAGAATGCAACCCTCATGTGTCCTGCACAGCCTATGGGATGTTTTTTTCTCCTGGGCTGTGAGCATATGTGACTAATGAAATGCTGTTAGTCTTTTCTGGCTGGTGTTAGATGCTGTGTGTTCAGCCATCCCATATCTCTGGTGTGGGACTGCCTCCTTCACCAATGAATGAAGAGATGATTAAAACAATGCCACAGTCAAGGACAGCTGTCAGCTTTGACCTGCTGCATCTTGGCTAACTAACTGGTTCCATGATACAGTGAACACTGCCTGGGACAGGACCGCCAACTGCTGATGGGCTTGTGCTTTGGCCTGGGTGGCACTGTGTTGTCTCTGTTGGATGTTGCCATCTCTTCCTACCCTAAAACATTCTCATCCTCAAGATAAGAATTGTGGGTAATTGACTGTACCCCAGTGTGATACGCTGTCGAGTTTGATCTGTGTGTGGCAGGTGGTCTCAGAGGTCCCTCCCTGTAAAGGTGATGACAACAGAACACCCTAACCAGTCAGCACTTGAGTCCCTCTTCCTGGGGGTTGAGCCAGTGACTTGTCATGGAGTGAGCACTGTGTCTAACCTAGTGACCATTGCTGGTTGCTTGGGGCAGACATATAGACATTGTGATTGTATATCCCTGGGGTGGCCCTTTATTAGGTTTACGGAAAGGAAGAAATTAAGGTTAAATGAGGTCATAAGCATGGGGCTCTAATCCAACAAGACTGGTATCCTTAACAAGATGAGGAGACACCACAGAGCTCTCTCCCCACACTGAACAAAGGCCACATGAGGACACAGTGAGAAGACAGCCATTGGCCAAGGACAAAGGGTATAAATTCTTTTACCAAATTCTGGATTTCCAGTTGGATTAAATTGTGGGTCTTTGTTTCAATTTAAATTTTCCTCCCTCTGTATTCAAGTTTGCTGCTTTCTTTCTCTCTCATTCTTTTTTCTGATCTGTTTGCCACTGGATATACTTTGTGTGTGTGGAGGGGGTCCTCTCTACTCTGCTCATATTTATAGATTTCTTCCTCCAGAGAGCCTCAAATCGGTATCATTAGGGTTAAGGGCCTCCCATATGGCAATAGTTTCTTAATAAGTTTTAAGGACTTTGGGCTTAAGTTGGACTTGAATTAACTTCATCACTGTGTCACAGGAGTGCCATGTGTTTTTCCCTATGAATTATGATGATCAGGATTTTTATTGCAACAGAGGCCTGGGCAGCAGAGCAGAAGAACAAAAGATTGCTGGGCCCCCAAGCCAGAGACTTGTGGACTGAAACTGTCTCCTGCTATGGTCCTGCTATTTCTGCTGCAGAGAAATCTTTTTTTTTTTTTGACCTTTTCTCTCTGTACAAATTCCCTCAGAATACTTTAGATTCCTAGTGGTGCAATTTTACAGTTTTGGGTTTTATCTCCATCCAGTCACGAGTGGTCGAACATTCTGGGCAGTTATGAGGAGAGGTTCGGAGGCCTGTTCCCAGGGCATGTGTATATGTGAGTGTGTGTCTGTTGAGGGGCTAAGGGGACCCTCTTTGATGCCACTGATAGAAATTATTGACTCAGCTTCTTTGGTGCCCAGACAGTGCATTTATGGCTGTATGTTCGTGTGGCCTGAGATGGGTGTCCTTTTGTACTTACTCTTGTGAAGTATTTGAAAGTACAGATTTTTTTTCCTGTGTTTGATTTTAAGTGTGTTTGAGTCTGAGACTATCTGAAGAGATGTTAAAACAGCCTGCTGCTGTTTGGCCACAGATCCTGAGCAGTGGCCCGGGGGGAACACAGGGTTGAAAACAGGTGGGGATGCATTGCATTAATTTAGGAATAATTCATGCATACACTTTGGAATATTACACAGCGACATTTTATGATTAAAGATAATGTGGGGTAAGTTTTTAAATAGCAAACTAGAAATGAACATGTATGGGGGTTGGGGAGAAGGTAGTTGGATAAGGTTCTAGGCAGGTAGCCCTGCAGTGTCCACAACCCCATATGCCAGATTGTGTTAGTGAACACACACACACACACATACACGCACATGCACATTGCAGGGACTGATATTCCTTGGCCAGTGTGTGAAAGAGCCTGAGGATCGCAGTGATGCCTGGGGCCTGTTTCTATCCACATGCCCTTTGGGCAGAAACAGCCCTGCTGAAGGTCTCAGGTGTCGTGGGTGAGCACAGCTGAGACCTCTGGAAAGGCCTGCTCTCCGCAGGACTCTGGGTGGGTGCTTGCAGATAATCACCCAAGACACCTCCAGGCTGGAAACACATGATTTGTGAGAGAAATGCCAGCTCCCAGAATGAATGTCTTTGAGAAGACAGCCTTGAGGTCCAAAAATCTGAAATGACTTTATTGGGTGAGGGTCAGAAGGTTCTCTCTCTGTGTCAAATGCCATATGCCCAGCCCTAAAAACAGAGGTGTCCAAAAGCAAGGTTGGCATGGATGTGATGACAAAATGCCCAGTCACAGCCCAGGTGGGGAAATGTGGTTTTCAGCTGGAGACCATAGGCTGGTTAGCTCAGCTGAGGAGGGCACTGAGGGTGGAAGATGACTTTTCCTGGGGCAGTCAGGTACCCCCTGAAGGACCCCCACCAATGTGGAGAGCTATGTCCCTGCTGATTACAAGATGGGGCTCTTTTAGGGGTTGAAGGAATGCATTTTTCTGAGGGCTACCACCTGCCTACTTCCTCTCCCCACTGCTTCCCAGAATGCCTGCCCCTGCTCCCAGCCCCTCCTGCCTGGTAATACCGACTCAGTCTTTGTGCCCCATCCTCTGGATAAAAGCTGGGGAAGGGAGGACAAGTCTGCCTCCCTGTGTGCTTCTGGCTGACTCACCATGGGGTGGGGAGAGTGTGTACACATATGACCATATATATCTGTATGTGTGCAGGAGAAGGGAAGGCCCTGGAAGGTTGACACCTGGGGTAGTCTCTGCTGTTCTCTGAGAAACAGCGTGGGATTTACTAATGACCAATGACTTCTCTGTCTCAGCAGAAGCTATATGCAAATGAAACTGGTTCAGAAGGTTTTGGGGAGGGTGCTGATGGGATAAGACGTCCGTCTGAGTCCACGTATGGAGGTAAGCCACTTCTAGACACTTGAGGTTTTTGTGTTAAATTGAATAGAGCTGAAACACAGCAAGCTAGCCCCGCCGAGTGAACTTAGCAGCGGCACCCCTCCAGGCCCTCCTGCGCCTTTGCGTCTCAGATCCCACCTTCCTGACTTGCAGAGACCTGCGATGGGGCGCCCCCAGGCTCTCAATCTCCAGGCCTTTTGCTTTGACCCTGGAATGTCTCCCACTTTGCTGCCTTCGTATGCAAGGCCTTCTACCCTCTCCATGCTCCCTTGAGAAGGGGCCACACCTGAAGCACGCTCCTTGGTGTGACTGGAGGAGCACTGTGCACAGAAATGGGTGTGCAGACCAGGGGGCTCTGTGCTTCTCAAGGTGGAATTTTCTGCTCCTTCTGTCATGCTCTATGCAGAGCACGCTTGAGCACACATTCTTTGCACCCTGGGTACTCACCCTCTTCATTGTGTTCAAAACTGAGCACATGTTCTCTGTCCAGTCTGCTTCACTTACCTGGGCCCCAAGTGCTTGCCCCTCGGCCCCCTTGAGCCTTCAACTCCCACTGGGTTTTATTGGCTCTGCCTCCAGAAAACATCCCAACTCTGTTCTTAGCTCTCCATTGATCATGAGCCCCCAGATCGGGCCTTGAGCATCTTCCTATCGAATTACTGCAACAACCTCTCGAACTCTCGTCTCCCTAATACTAGTGTTAGTCTCTTCAGTCCATTCAGCACACTGCAGTAAGCATGATCTTTATAAATAAGCCTGATTATGTCAAAGACTTCTGATGGCTTTATTATCTGTCAAATAAAGTCCAAATTCTTTAGCATGGCTTTCAGATTTCTAGAGCAGAGGTGAGAAATGGCAAGGAAACAGAGGTACACAAAACCAGGAAGCCAATGAGTCAAGTTTCTTCCTATATTTCCTCCTAGCTTTATCCTTGGAAAGGGCAGGTAGCCTGGGCCAGCCAGCTTTAATTGACAGGAAACTTACCCTGAAGCCCATAGAACAGGAGTAGTATCCTCTGGCCCAGGGGTCACCTAGGAACCCTAAACCAATGACAGGCAAAACAGAGGTACCTTAAATAGAGATTCTGTAGGAGCTTGAACTAGATACCAACTCTAAAGGGTTAATGAATGCCAATGGCTCACATTTGTGGAAATGAATAGAGGTCTTCTGAATGTCCAGAGCGTCAGTCCTAAAGAGCACACAGCTGTGAGGATTTGGCACTTGGGGGTAGACCAGCGAGGGCACCATGTTTGCCCTGGGAGCCACCTTAAAAACCAAGGCCATTGTGCTGGGCCCTTAGCTGTGGCAGTGGGTCCCTTGACGGTTGCTTTCTCTTCGCTCCGTTTCCTCCTATGTGGTATGAGGGGAGAAGGTGTGCACATGTTCCCAGGTGAGTGTGTACCTCGGCGGGAAGCTGAGGTGGAACGGACAGAAAGCAAGCTCCTTCAGTCACCTTGCCTTGCAAGGACAGCAGTGCTACTTCTAGGTGGGCCCTCTAGGGAGGAGAGCAGAAGATAGAGGGCCGAGTGTGTGGGAATTCAGGTGTTAGAGCGCAGCCAGCTCCCCCTTGCACAATACCGACGTTTGGATCAAGTGAGCCAAACACTGGTGTGAGTCAAGTGAGTAGCTACCTCATTTCCTCCTTTCTGAGTCCTCGAGCATCTCAGCAAAGGCTAACAACAACCATTTAAATACACTGAGCACATTCTCCCGTTGTGTTAAGCAAGATGGCCCTCTCAGCAGGCATCCAGGGCCAGAGGGAGGGAGCAGGGGCACAGGCCAAGCTCTGGGGATTGTCAGGTGTGGATAATCTGCATTATCTTGGAGGCACCTCACCGCCATCTTTCACACAGACTCTAATCTGTTGACTCGCGTTGCTTAAGGTGGGTGGTGGTGGGTTACAATAACCTTTGTTGGCATGCAGACCTAGGGGTTGTGAGAAAAAGGGAGTCCCTGGATTGATTTGACCAAACATTTGATGAAGAGGGGAGTACAAGAACAACTTTGGGCTTTCTTTAGACAGAAGGGGGCCCTGCGGGTGCTAAGTCTGGCACTGTGGCGTGTGTATGGGGGGAACAGGGAGGCCAGTAGATGGGGCAGCTGCATCCTGAGCAGAGTGGGTGGCAGAGATAAGGGGAGCAGATAATGAAGCCGAACCCTGGTGCACAGTGGGTGTCCCAGGAGGCAGCTCCTCATTCTGGTCTGCCCCTGCAGTGTGCTCTGGAGATGAAGCTCAGCCCAGGGGAGCAGAAGAGGAAGACTGCCAGTGTCCTGCCAATGTCCGGTATGTACCACGGAGGCAAGGTTAAAGTGGCCAGGCGTGTCTCGCTGGGAGAAAAGAGAACCTGGGTGGAGATTTACAGCTTGATTCTGGAAGAGAGTGAGACTCTAGAAATCCAAGGAGTGACCCTACCAGATTACATTTTTGGTAGGTCTCTTTTTAGTTTTTTTAAAGATCTTCCTCTTCTTATAAGGGCACTAATCCCATCATGGGGAGCACACCCTCATGACTTCATTTAACCCTAATTATCTCCCAAATACCATCACATTATTAGGCTTTCAACATACATATTTGGTAGCACACAAACTTGCAGTCCGTAACACTTTTCTTCCAATTATCCTTTTAGAGATGTGGGGATAGTTTAGCTAAGTTCTCACAGTGATCCCTGCTAGCAAAAAAAGGGGTCCCTGTGGGCAGATAAAACAGGAGAGTTTCCATTCTTCTGGGCTGGATGTCTGTGCCAGGGAACACGGCTTGATGAGGGAAATGTGGACTGCGTTTGACCCTGCATGTGCTCTTTCAGCTGGGAACCCTTGGACAGGGCTCTGTGCTGGCCCTTTAAGGTCCTCAGGATTCCACCAAAGGGATGGACTTGCCTGAGTGGCACTGAATGGTCTAGAATTAGAAGTATGACCCTGGGATTGGTGGGGTCCCTGGCTTCCTGGCCCTGCTGAGGTTTGTTAACTGCCTTACACAGCTTCTATCCTCTAAAGGCATGTGGGGGGTCTGAAAGGTTGTAATGAAGGACTGTGTTTGCAGCGACTCCTGTCATTACATGGCATTTTACTGGGGCTTTTTCACAGTAGCCCTAAATGGTGGAATCTGGGCTATTTCCTGAGACAGAGGCCCATTTACTTCTCAGTTGTCATTCAGACAGTTATTCCCAATAGCACTTTGCTCTCTGAAGCATTAGGCTTGGAGTAACACATTTTTCTCTTTGTAGCTCAGCTCCTGGCAGCCATCCTGCAGGGAAGCCAGCAGGTTGAACACAGGAGTCACACAGCTTTCTATAGCAGCAGTGTGATGTAATACACAGAGGATAATGTGGCCTTGCTGTCAAGCTGGTTATAGACAGCTTTGGGCCAATAGAGAATAAAAACTTATTTGTGCACAGTGCCATACAGTTCACTCTATGGACACAGGGTCCCCCCGCCCGAAAAAAAAACCCAGGAAGAAGAAACACACTCAAATGCATGCTCACACATTCAGTTGCACTTACACATTAAATCTATGACACACATAAGCATCCTCACACAGTCACTTATACACACTTACTTGCTGACACATTCACTCCTGACCATCCTTGCACAGACTCTGACATTTTTACATCAACATGCTCACACACATCGATATGCTCATACTTTCTACACGTGAACATGCTGGTACATTCATACAGAGAGACTTGTCCACTGACACTCACATGTGAGCACGCTCATACGCATGGCTATACTTGCACAGTCAGTGAAACACACATGCTTACACACATATATACTCACTGATGACTCACACGTGAACCAGTTCACACATTCACACAAGTGAACATGCTCACATGTGCATGCATGTGAGCTCAGTCACATGCAAGAACAAGCTCACACACTCACAGACACAATGACATACTCCCACACTCACAGTCACTTGCATACAGATGCTCACGTCCACTCGCTCACACATCCACTCACACACATGAACACACTGATACCTTTTCACATGCAAACACTCACATTGTCATACATTCATTCACACTTGTACATGAATATACACCTTTGGACTCACAGTCACTCCTGCCTGAACACATTCATGCATTCAATCACACATAGAAGCACATTCTCACATTTACTCACACAAGGGGGCATATGAACATTCTTGTATGCACAGACATGCTCACACATTCACGTACCTAGATACATTCACGTCCAGTCACAGGACACTCACATCCATGCAAACTAAGATGTTAACATTTTCACCCATGTGAACATGCTCACACACACAGAACTGCTCCTAAGCTCTCACACATGAACATGTTCATGTTAATTCCCATGTGAATGCAGTCACATGGTCACACACATGAATATACATACAGTAACACAGTTCAATACAATCACACATTTACTTTCATGTTCATTCACACAAATACTCATATTCACACATTCACTGAATCAACATAGTCACATTTTAGCATGCTCCTACACACAGAAACCTCACAGATTTAGTTAAGACAAAGGAAAATGTTCACATAAATGCACATACTCATATCCATTCACACACAAAACCACTCAGACACTGATGAACACACAAAGACATTCATGTGCTTAAACACACACATTGATAAAATTCACCATGTGAGCTTGCTCAGATTAATTCACACATACAGACACACATATACTCAAAACTTCACTTAAAATTATACATCATGTTCACATACATGTACTTGCCTTCACATCTAACTGCACACATGAAAAATAATTATACATTAAAACCTTCACACACACACCAACTTGCTCATGTGTTAATTTACACACACTCAGATATGAATGAGCACACTCAAAAATTCATTTCTATACACTTTCACACTTGCATATTAACATGTTCAAAGCACAAACGTGTTCACGCTTTCCTTTACACATGTTCATGCTCACACATGTGCATGAGCATACTTAAACATTAGCGTTCCCAGGCACACCAACATGCTTACACACTATCTCACTACCAAATGTGCACTCAGCTTTCACTCACATTCACACGTTCACTCATACACATTCACACGTGGACATGATCTCACATTTATTTAAAAAAACAGAAACAGGCTCATACACACAAATCACTCGTGTGAACAAGTTCACACACATGAACAAGTTCACATATTCACACAGCTTTGTAAACACCCATGCACGCACATTAATACAATCACACACAGCCCAGAACATGCACGCAGAGACATGGACATGATCACACATTCACACGTGAACCAGATCATATTCACTCACACAACCTCTCACACACACACACACTCACATATACTGACACTCACTTACAGTTGCGCATAGACATGCTAACACTATCACTTCCACACAAGTGAACACACATTTAGTCACACTCAGACGTAATCACGTTCACTCACACGAAAGAGCATGCATATTAACATGCCCCTACACACAAGCATGTTTACATATTCATTAACTCACACACATGCTCCTATATTCACTTACACTTGGATTTTAATGACATACATACATATATAAATGCTCATGCATTTACCGTTAAACATTTTTGCACATTCACTCAAACACAAATACACAAAAACACTGCTGCCCTTTGGCACTCTCCGACCCACAGACTCCATCATGCTACCGAGTGGTATCACCTAGATGCCTGCGTCCCCTCTCCGATCCTGCTCTCCCCTGGGATTTCCTTTGCTCTGTCCTTTGTGGTGACTCCCACACAGTAGCCTCTGGAAGATCTCCTGTCGTTAAGAGACTTCCCTTGCATGCAAACCTGTGACAGCTTCCTCCAAATAAAGGTCATTTTGTGCCACTGCCACTTTCCGGTGATAGATTTTTCCTTGATCTGCTCCGAGATCCCTCACACTCATTACTAGTGTTGATGGGGCAAGTGGAGGATTTGGGTGATGGTCAGGAAATCAGTGTAGGGTCCACCTAGTCAGGAGGACAGTTGGCAAAATGACTCTGGACAGCCTTAAGTGGTCGGGAGTCAAAATTTCGAACTCCCCCATGTCAGTTTGACATGACATTGCTCTGGGCTGTATTACACACTCTCCATTTTTTATGGTCTCCCCTTGTGTGTCATTACATTAGCCTGATCAAGCAGCAGCACCAGCATTTAAGCCAACCCATGCCTCTGGGACTGAATTCTGGGATCAGAGGCACTAAGCTCCCCAAGAAAGATCAGTCCACCCACCTGGGTCCCTCAGTGGCAGGTACTAGACAGTGTAAGACCTGTGGGCCTGAACAGGAGAAGGGGAGGAGTGCATGCCTCTGGACCAAGAATGGGCTACTTCTGACCCCATAACAGGCTCCCTATAGTGGGGCTGGTGATTTGGGGTGCTCTGAGATGAGAGGACATCTTCATCACTGGGGACCGCTCTGGGAGGTAAATGAGTCAGTAAGTCAGAGATGTCAGGCTGGGGCTGGTCTCTTAAGACATCTTTGTAAACAACTAAACTGTCTCTGCTGCTGCGTCCCTCTGATCTGCTGTGTCAGATGGCATTATTCTAGTCCCTCCCCCAAAGGATATGGGGCTAAAGCATGACTTAAAATGACTTAATGCAAGGAAATTAGTATTCTCACCCCTCCCAGGACTCGAAGGAGGTGGCCGTCTTAACGCACAAGTGTTCCAAGCCACAAGATGTGTTGGGCTCTGTTCACTGTTGGTTTTCATCAGGTCACCACCTGGAGAGGAGGTTGTAGCTTTCTGTAACTCCTTGGGAAGTCGAGACAAATTGGAGGATCCTGGAAAAGAGGACTGGTGCCCTCTAGAAGAAAAGGCAGTGCAATACCGTCTTAATAGTGATCTGGATTATTTACCTTCTGTTTTGCTTGTAACCACCCACAATAAAGGCAGAGAAGACAAGAAGAGCTAAAGAGGTGAGGTCTGTTGTCAGTTGGAGGAAGAAATATATCCTTTTTCTCACTCTGATTCCTGAGACCCAATCTCTCCTAGAGGACCTAGCCTAAGAGCCAAATGAAAAAAGGGTTCTCTGGTTGTATAGAATCTGGTGGGAAGTGAGCTCCACTTAGCAGGGAATATAGTTAAACAATTGACTGTCATAATATGGGACAGAAAATTAATGTCCCTACTGAAGTATCCCACACAATTAGTGCAGAAGGTGGGAATGGTACCAGAGGAGGCTTTGGAGATAGCTAGATGGTTGGATGGATGTACGGATGGATAGATAGATGCATACATATGTACGTACATACTTTGTTGATGTGGATTTTTTTCTTGGAATGCTGCACACCTGATGTTAGGCCTCATAACAATCCTTTGCAGACTTTCAAAGGAAAACATTAGCCTCCATGAGCTGAGGATGTTGGAATGGGCTCATCAGGCAACAGGAAACATGTAGCATGGTGATTTGCCAAGTCTTGAGGAGGCTGAGTTTAGTCCTGAGTCCACCAAGTTGCTTCTCAGGGGGGCTCCTGAAAAGTGTAAGTCCTCTTTACTGGCAATGATGGCAGATGGTAAGACCATTCAAGAGGACATAGCTGCCCTGGATTTGACAGAAACTCATAAAAGACAAACTCATAGTCAAGTGCTGTCTGTTCATTCTACAAACAATATCCCACTGGCCTAAATCAAAATTACTAGCAGGAGAGCGATTGCCCCCTTCCTAGGCCAAATAAACCACTTAAAACCAGGCGTCTTCTTAAGTGTGAACCCTGGAAAGAACAAGAGAGGTTGATTGTATTGGACCCTAAGGGACAAGGGGCTCAGAGATATCAGATAATCTCTGATAAATTTCTGGAGCAATGAAATGTTTACTAAAGTTATATTACAGTCTGGGCAGGCTTTTCCTTCAGAGACAGGCTTACCTCCCATGTCTGCCCCTGACCTCTGCCAGTGGCAGGGACCCACCTGCCCCCACCTGCCCCCACCTCGGGCCCCAGTGGTCTCAAAGCAAGTCTCTTCTGGCAGACAATCGCCCTTTTACCACAGTAACTGTAGTTTGCGCTCCAAAATATTAACAGCACTGACTGCTTCTGATGGACACAGGTGTCCAAGTCTCCCTAATCCCAGGAAGCACTCATACTTTAAAGGGATACCCCTCAGAAGTGATTGGCTTTGGAGGGGACTTAACTGAAGGCCTAATTATCTGCTTAACTATTACAGTGGCCATAGTTTTGCTGCAAGATGCTTCTGTCCTGGTTGTTGTCTCAGACTGTTCTCCCATTATTAGAAGGGACTTCCTCGGTCAGCAGCTAACCTCATGAAACAAGCCTAAGGCTTTTATGCCACTGGTGGACGCTGGCCAGTGGGAACCAGTTAACCTTCCTCTGCCTGGTTAAGAGGTACTGACTAAAAGTAAAGCACTGAAGGATCCTGGCCTGTTATAGCTGACTTAGTTAAATAAAGGATATGGATTCCCACCTTTCAGTCCTTTAGTGTGGACTGTGCTTGAAGCCACTACTGAGTAGAGGCTATCTATAGATAGCCTTGTTTACCAGAGAGAGGTAAACAAGGCTGTTCCCCGTGTCGGAGCCCCGCTACTAGATGTTACCATAATGAATGAATGAATGACTTTCAAAATAACATTGGTAAATGGTTCAGGTCTAACATGTTCTTTTTGTTAACCATGTCATAGGAGAGTTGACCACAGTTTGCCTTCCCCTCGGAGGATCAACAGTACACCTTTTCCCAGCTGCCTGTGTGGTATGTGGGTACTCCTGTGATTGCACATGGAATCTGCAGTCAGAACCTAGAAACCTGCTCTGCACCAGCCACCTCCTGCAGAAATTTGGCTCTGGCATTGTATGGATGAAGCCCTCATCACTGGACCTGCCAAGACTCTGTGTCACAGACCATCATAACGGAGTGAACACCTCACTGAGATGGGATGGGCAGTTGCCTCCCATAAGATACAAGGTCCCTCCTAGTTTGTGAAATTTCTGGGTCACAATTGAAACTCAAAAAGGGTAAGCAATCCCCAGTTTGGTAAAAAAAAAAAGAAAAAAACCTCCTAGAGCTCCAACGTCTCGTATTGGTGAAGGAGGTCCATCATTTGGTAGAAATGCTTGGATTCTGGTACCAACTTCAAATATTTGCTGGCCCCCATTCACTGAGTCACCCATAGGACTTCCCACTTTTCATTGGGGCTTGAGTAACAGTAGGCACCAGATAAACTAAAGAAGGCTGTCACGTCAGCTCTCCTGCCAGTGCTCTGAGGGAAGGACTTAGAAGTTTCCACCACACTAAAATTCATTTCTGGGAGCCCCTGGACCAAATGGACAAGTAAATGCCTTACTTGTGGGCTTTTGGCATAAGCAACTTTCAGACTCAACCCAAAGGTCTGGGCCAATAGAGAGGCACCTTCCGGAGGTGTACTTACTGAAACTGAAGGCTTTACTGGAGCAGAGCCAGTTACCCTATGGATTGAGATTCCCATTATGCCCTGAGTGATAGAAAAAGCTCCACATACAGCAACAGAGGCCTCTTTATTCAAATGGGAATAGTGTCTGCCGGGTTGAGCTGAACCTGGCCCTACTAGGGTGTCGCAGCTCCAAGAAAAAATAGCCACATACCCTGCCACTGAAGTTAATTTGTCCAAACCTCCCAGCCTTCTATACAGGCCCTCCAATAGTTTATCCATACAAAGCACCGGCCTCTCCTAATGTTACTGAAGGCTTAACAAAATAGCTTTTACAGTCCTTGGAACTGCCACACAAGATATACGGTCAGAGCAAAGCCCCCATGTCACTGTGCAGCAGAACAATAGTGGGCATTATAAAAAAAGCATTGCTTGGGCCTTTCACCT
>NW_027328757.1:300000-382281 GCF_048564905.1 Vicugna pacos | reverse complement strand
ATTTCAAGGACAGGGGAGGGGGTGAGGAGCCTCTGTTTGTCTGGGTCCAGCTCACTGGTCAGCGAGTGGTCATGTCTTCTCAATAACCTCCTCCAACACAGATACACTCACTCGGCCCCTGACACATTCAGTCCTTCACACAAACATGCTCAAACATTCACTCGGTCACACGAAGATGCTCATAAATTCATTCACACAGGGACTCAAATATATATACTGAGATGCTCCCACACACCCCTTCATTTACACTTGCACAGTAACCTCAAAATAAGGAATCTGCTCACATAGACCCTCGCCGAGACATACATCCACTATGAAGCTCATTCACTCACATGTAAATCAACTTGCTCTCCCACTCACTTTGTTACACTCACACAAGAATTCTCACAAGTTAAACTCACCTAAACTTGTGTGAATCTAGTTCACATCACTGCCTCATGTGAACATACATTATTGCATGAGTTCACAAATTTCAGCCGTATACTTGGAACACAGACATTTACTTCAGCACTCTCACCTGCTTACAAATTCATTCATACAGGTGAACACACTTAAATATTCATCTCAAGCACACACATTTACACCTAAAAAAACACTTTCCCCATGAACATACTGACATATACAGGGTCACCCAGGGATATACTTACGTGCTTACACACCCCCAAATAATGCTCAAATGTGCCCACAAACTGATATTCAAAAACACATACATTCACATGCTTGCACTTGAACATTCACTGCTTCACATAAACACGCTGATATGCTCACCCACTTTCAGGGTCATACTGTTGCGGAGTCCAAACTCGTTCTGCTCGCTGCACAACAGGCCAATAAATCGGGAGACGAGGTGTTGGGGCAAGGAATAGCGACTTTATTTGGAAAGCCGGCAGACCGAGAGGATGGCAGGCTAATGTCTTGGAGAACCATCCTGATCTAGTCAGAATACAGGCTCCTTTTATACAGAAAGTAAGGGAGGTGAGGGAGAATAAGGGAGGGGGTGTGGTTGATTGTTGCAGTCTTCCTGCTGTAGGCATTCTTTGTTCTTGCAGCCATCCCTGTGGGCTAGGTCATGGTGTCCCTGTAACCCTCCAACAAAGCAAAGGTTATTCTCTACTACAGTTCCCCACTGTCAATGTCCATTCCACAATCTTGTGGGAAAAGGAGCGACAACCACTCTGGCTACTTCCTGCTGAAAAGGGGCGATGAGGGGAGGATTATGGAATGGAATTGATCGGCCTTGGTCAGGGAACATTCCTGGTCATTTTCAGTCAGTAGTATATCTTTCTTTTCTCTTTCTCTTTATTTACAACTATTTGATCCTGATAAAGTTCCTTGGTACTTTGTTGAACTTGGAGTTTTGGTTCCAGTTCCCCATACATACTTATTAATGTTAATTTTTTCCACTGTACCATAACTACACTAGATTCTTGTGCTATTTAGTTCATCAGAAGACTTAGAATGGCGTCATGATGCCTTCAGGCGACCAGTTCTGTAGAGGCTAGTGGTTGTCACTCTTTTCATCTCTTTATTTTATGAGCACCCAAGGTGTGGTCTTCTTGGTAATTCAGGCTATTTTGTAAGGTTAAAGTCCTGTGACCTTCTCCCTGGAGATCGATTCAGAGACCAAACATGATTATAGCTTTTGATTACTGGAGTAAAGTAGCAATAGTAAGATCAATAGCTTTAGTTTTAACAATGGGCCATGGAGCTGTGAGTAGCAACTGGTCAGTCAGGTCAGTGGACTATTTTAAGGGTAAGCATAAGAATAAGCAATCTGTTAGCCTAAGTGCAGCCATTTTATTAATCCTCCTTCAAAATCCCCACTGTCAGTTTCTCTCATTACACTTCTGTGGAAATAGGGAGATGGGCATCGTGTTCCTGCTGAAAGGGGGCGTTGTTTGGGGCCCTTGACATGGAATGAGTGAACCTGATCTTGCCACTTGGCTGGGGGTTCAGAAGGAGCCTTAGCTGCTCGTTTCCTGCACATTAGACAATGGAAAATAGTCTAAATATTACATATATAGCAACTCCTGTTAACAGAAGTGATAACAGAAACTGTAGAATTCCCATAAGAATGGATTTGGGACCTTGGAGTACCCATGAAAAGAGACCAGAAAACCAGGTGTTAACTTGGGTTATAACTTTTTGCACATATGCATCTGAATCCCCTACATTATGTATTTGTTGTTTTATGTCCTCCAGGGCAGTTATGATATTCCTGGATTTATCTGGTATGAAAGTACAACAGGCAGTATGAATCCAGAAACTCAATAACTACAAGAGAACTTAAACCATAAGATTGTAGCTACAAGTTGCCAGCAGACCCTGCTTTGAGAATGGCTGGTGGCATTCTAATTTTGACACTGCTCAGAAAACTGAAGTTCTCAGCAGTACAGAAGCTTGTCTGCAATCACATCTACACTGGTTACCTAATTTTACCTTGGATGTCTGAACTACAAGTTATTCCGTCTTGATTTTCAAATGCATTTTTCTCCTTAATGGCCAATGCAGATGTTACCATTAAAGATTTTAGTGCTTTTCTAGATATGAGGAGATGCAAGAATTTGGGCTCATAAAATCTTTTCCTAAAAAATATCTAATTATCTGAAGGTCTGTTCAGCCAATTTTCCCAGAGCACAGAGCACCTTATTCCTGACCTCCATCCTGAACTCCTTTCAGGGTGTGTGAGGTCAGTGGCTGCAGCGGCTCGTGATTTAATCCAAGCAGAGGTAGATGGCAAGTGCCAACGTGATCCAATCCTTGTAGAGGCAGGTGGCGAGTGCCCTCATTATCATAAATTTGACCATGGTTTGGCATGACTATTTCGTCCCATGGTGCTAGGAATGCTTATTCCTAGGTCAGGCGAGAATTTTTATTGATAGGCCACTCAATGTGCTATTATGGGACTAGGCCTTATTAACAGTAGTAAAAAGTCTCTGGACCACCTGTCTTACTAGTCTGTTATGGTCCATGAGAACATTCCATCTTGTAGCTTTTTCCCGTATCTAGAGTCACACTATTACAATCAGTGGTCTCATACAGAAGTGTGTATCTGATCTACTGTTGTAAGTTACCTAGTCATTATTTTATCAGAGGCTCAGTCACAGAATTGGTAATGCAAGAAACAACAATTTTGTAAAACAGGCAAAATACAAATAATGTAGTCAGCAGTATTAGTAATGTCATAAGTGAGAATTTAAGCCAAGAACTTTCATTAGGTGCTTACAAAGGTCTAGTTTACCAAACTGCTGTAAGTCATAATTAGCTTGAGAAGAAGGACTTCTTTATATCTGGAGAACTCAGATTAAAAGCCAGCAATATTTCAGGTAGAACCAAACATTATAACCATATTCATCAGTTTACTCAGTCCCATGTAACTAATCCTTTTTTTGTTGTTGTTAACCGTTTTATGAAATCAGAGTTTCCATCAGACTTTTAAAAATTTCTTACGCAGTTTAGTTCAGTGCTATAGTTTGAAATTAGAAACCAGTAAATCTCCTTGAAGAGAAAGCATTTTGCAAAAGCATCAGAATAAAACAATAACTGTCTATAAATGACGAAAGACTTAAAAGCATGATTAAGCACCTAGTGACACTGTAATCGATAGAGACCTGGTCACAATAACCAGAATTATGACTGGTAATATTTCAGATATACCAGATTTTTAGGAATTCCATATAATTTCTAGAATATCTATATTAATAATGTTTCCTCATACAGTATAACCAAGGAAGATTTATTATTCATTTGACAATATTTCCCATGTAATTTAACATACCAAATGAAACTTACTAGTTTAAAATCTCTCTTTGGGATGTTTCAGGGGCCCTCTGAAACATCCCAGATTTAGCAGTAGGTCAAAAGAATTCTGATTAAAATTTGATATTTGGGAAGCTTGTTAAAAAGTTTCAAAACACTTGATCAGGTAAAAGTATAGGTCACTGTGAAACAGTACTTATTAACAATAAAAATATTTCAAGGGTAAATACAGAACAGATCACTTAAGGGATAAAAGAAACTTTACAATCTGTTACTAAAAGGAGATTAACATTTTAAGATAACTTCGTTCTCTCAATAGAGAGAAAGAGAACCAAATCTAGTTATCTTGTACCAGCTTACTTTTAAGATTTATTTAATCAACTAAATTTATTTTAAACTTAGCCAATCCAGACCATGTACAAAACTCTTCCCTCAGGGTTTCTCTTTCACAGACCTTCCACAGTTTCCTCTATATTATTTTGTCCCTTATTTTCCATTCAGAAGCAACTAGCTTTATAGGACAAAGTCACTCTTTTTTCATTAACAAAATATAATTCCATTCCTTATACCTTCTTTCACTGAAAAGATTCATCTTACTTTCCTAGCATACTGAGATGTTTCCCTTAGTAGTAGAGAGTATTTCAGGGTGGCACCAAACATTTATTAATATTTATTTCTAAATATCTTTAGTTTCTCTGTAAGTGGGAGTCAATATTCAGCAATTAATGTTTTCATATCTTATTTTATCTGAAAATGACCTAACTATTTAATAAACTTCCATCATTTAACTTAATTTAGCACAACTCTAAAATTTTAAGTTACCAGATACCTGGGAAGATCATTTGAATGGACATTCCTGAAATAATTATTCCTAAAAAGTTTACCCAAAAGCTCTTTCTCATTTGCATTTAAGTTACTTATAAGAATATTACTCCAAGTTGTTTTTCTTGCTGGCAGATTTGTAACACATATGACAATGTCTTATTGGACTTCTATTAAACCTAAGTACAATAGAAGTTTTATGTTTAACATTAATGAATCTTGAGACATGTCTATATTAATTAAACCAATAGGCTTAAGCTAGCTTCAAATACCAGGTATCGATTCAGTATTGAATGATTTATAGATCACATGAACCCTATTTTCATTCTTGCCAGTTTCTTTTATATTTCTGAGTATTTATATAAGCATTTAATTTTCTTTAAGCCAATTAAATAGAGCTCTTTTACAAATTAATTTTGGCAATGCCACATATCTACAACACACATATAGGTATGTACAAACACACAAATGCAGAGACCTCATAGTTCCCATTTTAAACTTTTAGCTATGAATCAGATACAACAATGTAAGACTCATCAGTTACAAGAGGTTGGATTCAAACTGGGTTTTTGGCAGATAGAACAAATCAAAGTTGCCTGACTAGATAGCTTAACATTTTTAGTAACTTCTATGGCAGACATTTAAGATTTCTATTTGTTTCTGCATTACTCCCTTTTTCAAAATTTGCTTTCCAGAGGTCATAGCAGCTGTTGAGTCATTGGTACTGGGATAGAAGTGTTGAAGTTAGAAGTTTAGAAGTTACAAAGTCCACTAGTTGAGACCCTACTGTCACTTGTACCTAAGGCTCTTAGGTGGCAATTGTTATAGGGGCCTTTAAAATGGCTAAGAGCCCCGGGCTCTGTCAGTCATTACCTTCCTCATTATAGGATTTCATAAAGGCTTGTTTATGTGGTATTTCTTCCTGTTTACCTTTTCTCTGGCAAATCAGTTCTAACTGGAAAATGGTTTAGTAATTTTCAGGCCAGTGTTCCCCAGAGACTAAAATGTACACTACTCAAGCAGTGTTACAGTAAAATACCATCCTTTTCTTAGTCACAGGCTCACAGCTATATTTTCCCATTTATTTAAGACACACCCCAAAGGGCTTTCCTTAGGGACAGATGGAGTACTTCCCATATCTATAAGTTTAAGAACAGTAAGACACAAAAGGATCGTTGAAAGAAACAAATGAACCGGTTCCAAATCAGGTAAAATTCCAACAACTATTTTCTCTCGCCAACATGGTACCCCACTAAAACAAATAGGCTTATTCCAGAGAAAAAGCCCAAATGGAGAGGAAAAAAGTTCCTGGGTGTACACACTAGAGCAACTTACCCTACTATATGGAGCCCATCGGCCTCCAAATGTCGATTCCTTGCTCCAACTGCCAAGCGCTGGGGCAGCCGGTGCCACTTCAGGGAATTTTGAAGGGAAGGTCCTCAGGATAAGTGGTCCTGGCAGCTGCTAGGGCCTCACCCGAAAATTCCCCAAACAGGGCCAGCTGGCCACGAGCAGCAAGGCTCCTGGCTGGCTTCACCAAAATTGTTGAGTCCAAACTCATTCTGCTTGCCACATGACAGGCTAATAAATCGGGAGACAAGGTGTTGGGGCAAGGAATAGTGACTTTCTTCAGAAAGCCAGCAGACTGAGAGGATGGCAGACTAATGTCTTGGAGAACCATCCTGATCTAGTCAGAATACAGGCTCCTTTTATACAGAAAATAAGGGAGGGGGAGGGAAAATAAGGGAGGGGGTGTGGTTGATTGTTGCAATCTTCCTGCTGCAGGCATTCTTTGTTCTTGCAGCCATCCCTGTGGGCTAGGTCATGGTGTCCCTGTAACCCTCCAACAAAGCAAAGGTTATTCTCTACTACAACACTTACAAGTTTGCTCATACAGGGACTCAAATATATACACTCACATGCTCCAGATGCTCCCACTCACACTTTCACTTCCACATGCACATTCTTAAAGTCAGGAACATGCTTACGTGGACACTTATACACAAACATGCTCATGCCTACCATAAAGCTCAGACATTCGCTCACAGAAGAAATTCGCTCATACGTACTCATGTACTCACATTCTCACGTTATCTCACATAAATATGCACACAAGTTAACTGGCTCACAGCAGTGAACCTGATTTATAGTCTCTCACTCACATGAATATGATAACATCAATATTGTCAATAAAAAATTATGCCAAATGGAGTTTAGGGCAAGGAAGGCTTTACTTAAGACTTGTAATAGGAGACAGAGATGATTGCAATAGGGAAAATAAATTAAACTCATCCCCATATACAAGAGAGTCAGATGAGGATTTATGGCCAGCAGGGAGTCTGAGGAAGTTAGTGAATGGAAAATTACTAAGAGGAACTTGGGTATTGTGTTGGTTAATTTTAGGTGTCAACTTGATTGGACTAAAGGATGGCCAGATAGCTGGTAAAACATTTTTTGGTGTGTCTGTGAGCACAATTCCAAAAGAGATTAGCATTTGAATTGGTAGTTTAAGTAAAGAAAATTGCCCTCATCAATGCAAGTGGGCATCATCTAATCCATTGAAGGCCTGAATAGAACAAAAAGGCAGAGGAAGGATGAATCTGCTCTGTGCTGGAGCTGGAACATCTGTATTATTCTGTTCTCAGACATCAGCAGTCCTAGTCATGGGCCTTCGGCCTTGGACCAGGATTTGTACCATCAGCCCCTGATTCTTGGACCTTAGATCCTGACCTAGGACTTACTCCCCTGTTTGTCAGGCCTTCAAACTCGGACTGAATTATACCACTGGCTCTCATGGTTTTCCATCTTGCAGACAGCAGATCGTGGGACTTACCCTTCGTTATTGCATGAGCCAAAACCTATAATAAATCTCCTTATCTGTATCTATATCTGTGTCTGTATATAACAAATAGAAGTAACAAGCATAAATATATATATATATAATGTATAGATATTAAATATCTGACATAAATATCCAGATACAGATATCTATAATATAGCTACAGATATTGATATATAAGATATCTATAGATTTATATATTTCTTACTGGTTCTGTTTCTGTGGAGAACTTTGACTAACACAAGTATCAAGGGAGGCTGGGGAGTGGAACTTGATTAGATATCAAGAGGAGGGATGAAGAACTTAACTAGATATGAAGGATGGCGGGGATTCTCAATAAACTGGCTTAGAAGGATTTTTGCTGAGACAGGGCTTAGCAGGCCAAAGATAGGATCAAGCTTGAGGTCTAGTGAAGACGAGGACTCAGAACAGCCTAAAGTTTAGTCAGTGAGGAAGTTCTTGTCAGTTCCCCCTCTTGTTCAAGGGAAGAAGAGACATTCTTTTTTTTCTCTGAACAATAAAAGTCCGTTTCTTATTCAGTCGCCTTTTATTCATTAAGGACCAGCTGACACTATTTACAATAGCCAAAACATGGAAACAGCCTAAATGTCCATCAACAGATGACTGGATAAAGAAGAAGTGGTATATTTATACAATGGAATACTACTCAGCCATAAAAACTGACAACATAAGGCCATTTGCAGCAACATGGATGCTCCTGGAGAATGTCATTCTAAGTGAAGTAATCCAGAAAGAGAAAGAAAAATACCATATGAGATCGCTCATATGTGGAATCTAAAAAACAAAAACAAACAAACAAACAAACAAAACCAAAGTGTAAATACAGGACAGAAATAGGCTCATAGACATAGAATACAGACTTGTGGTTGCCAGGTGGGTGGAGGGTGGGAAGGGATAGACTGGGATTTCAAAACTGTAGAATAGATAAACAAGATCACACTGTATAGCACAGGGAAATATACACAAAATCTTACGGTAGCTCACAAAAAAATGTGACAATGAGTGTGTATATGTCCAGGTATGACTGAAAAATTGTGCTGAACACTGGAATTTGACACAACATTGCAAAATGATTATAAATCAATAAAAAAAAGTTACTAAAAAAAAAAAAGGACCAGCTGAACCATCTGCTGATTTGGTAGTAGAGGACATTTTCTGGATGTTGCAAGCAGGGGGATTTCTAAGAAAAGAAAAAAATTAATGTTTGTAATGGGCTATTTAAAACCCAGTTTCTGAGTCTAAAAGGACAGCCAGTTGAAAAATTTTCTAAATACTGGGTTTGAAGTGTGTTTAGATGGTAGAGTGAAGATGGCAGTGACAATCTGATGGATTTCCTAGTTTGCAGTGAATGTTTTTGGTGATAGCATAGACAATAGATAGGTTTTGGTAAGATCATCCATACTCGATTATTTCCTGGAGCAGAGTATGGGAGATATGGGAGTTCGGTGATTCTAATGAGTGGCCCACACAGCAGCAGTCCCAGGCATGAAGGTTGTCGATACATGATCTGCTGTAGTGGTGAGTCCTTTGAAGTTTATATCAAATTGTCTAGCTTCTTTAGCTCCTGTGGAGACAAAGCTAGTTACAAGAAAACCTAGAGTTCCTATAAGAATCTACGCAGTCAGCTTTGTTCTCAGTGATGTCAAATCAAGAGGGTTGGAGAAAAGTTGGAAACATTACCTTGAAGAGTTGCCAGCACATACTAAAGGAAGTTGGAAGTATTAAGAATTTGGTAAAGACTGACAAAACGTGTGAGATAGCAGGATCTAATTTACATGTAGGTCACACAGCTACACATAGTTTAACAAGAAGTGCAAAATAGCTCAAAGAGAATGAACAGGACCCGAATCTCAAACCTCACAAGGATGCGTTTTCTATTTAAATATAAAATTTCTCTAAACAGGCACTTCCTTTTTGATCAAAGATAATCAAAGTAAGATTATTCTTGCTTATAAGTATCTGATCTCATTAGATTTGGCCTAATTATTTACACAATTGCAGCAAGAATGGTAATTAACCACATAGGTCAAATCAGTTTACTTTGCTGGAATTTTTATAAGGAACCTCAGATTGGACTTTTAAAAGCCTCTCAAGGCTAGGAAGCCAAGCCATGAACGCACCACCTAAATTCATTCTTTTCCTATAGATTTGGATGAATTGCTCTCTTCTTGAAGTCCCCAAAGTATCCCAAGCTTCCTAGGCCTGCCAGGAGGTGACCTCTCCTACTCACCTGTAAGTCTGAAAAAGATGTAAGCCAGGTACCAGGCCCATTTTCTCAAGAGGACTTTGTAAGCATTGGCTCCATAAAATCACCTTTAGTTTCTTAAAACTATCTGGTCATACCTGATTATATGCATTGTTCTCAAATATGGTATTTCACTCAAAGCTTTGGTTATATACTCACAATTTTCCATTATATTCTGTTATAAGGAGGACAGATTCTTATTGAACCTGTACCGTTAATTATATTACTATGAAAACAGGAATACTTAATAAGAATATTCAAATTCTGAAGTGATCAGGCAGGAGGAAAAAAAGATAACTGTTTCATTTCTGTTTACAGAAGTATGATCTACTAAACTTATGAATTTTAGATAGCCGAAGTTAGAAGAGAAAGCAGTTCTCTGTATCCAGAAAATAGAACACTGAAGCATCAGCAATAGTCCAGACAAAAGCCATAATCATCCAGAATCAGTTCATTCAGCCCTACGTAATTCTTGTTCTGCTTGATCTTGGGTTAGCCGTCCCATAAACTTAGTAGCTTCTCCATTAGAGTCCTGGGACTCCTGACTCAGTCCAGTGTCATGGTTTCAAAGTTATTTAAGCAATTGATGGAATTCCATTGGGAATTCTGTGCCTCAAGAGTACTTGGTATGATCCTTTCTGTGATACTCCAAGAGAGTACTATTTTGTTGAAGATAATTACTCTGGCCTGTAACTGATTGCAAGAGCTTTCAGGGAAACATCAAAGTAAGACAACTGTGGATGACAAAAGACTTAAAGTGGCTATGGTAAAAGATGTGTTGCAAGTTCATTATAAAAATGGTGCAGATGACAGGGACATTTGGTTGTTTTTGTGGCGTATACCATTTAAAAATAATAACTGGAATTACACTTGATGGCATTATGCTGATGCTGTCTAATTATCAGGCAACGAAACACCAGGATATGTCATGGATAGCAAAGGAATTGACTTTTCTAGGAACTTAATACAATTTCTGAAACATTTTACCCATAAAAATATAAAATAGAGAAGGTTAAGCATCTCTTACTTGACAATGCTTCCTGTGCAACTCATCATATCAAAGAAACCTAATTATTGTAATATCTCTCATTTATGAGGTGAAAGAACAAACTGTGATTTTCCAGGGGCCCTCTGGGAAATATCAAAGTCAGTCTGAAATCAAGAAGATTTCATTTTGGAAAGACAAAATATCACAAGTTGTTAAAAATGTCAAAAGATTTGTACACTTGGCTAAATAGAACCGTGGGTCACTAAGAAACTATTTGACTCCCTATTTAAGCAAACAACTAATAAAAGATTTCACTAATAAAAGATTTCAGAAGTAAATATTAGAGGTAATGTGATTGAAATGAACCTTATCTCTTAGAATTGAGAAGACTCGGTTCTTTTACAAATAAAGGATGATAAATGATAGGTCAGTAAGCACAGGAAACTGTTTTGATAAGACACAATCTGTACCTTCTAGGGAGATTATTTAGAAAGTAAGGGAAAACCTTTTACAATCCTTACTAAGAGTTAACCTAAGAAAATTTTGTCTTAGCAACTTTCAAATATATAATACAGTATTATTAACTATAGTCACCATGCTGTACATTACATCCCCATGATTTATTTATTTTATAACTGGAAGTCTGTTCTGTTTGACCACCTTCACCCATATCACCTACCTCCCACCCCTGCCTCAGGCAACCACCAATCTGTTCTCCATATCTTTGAGTTTGAGGGGGTTGGTATTTGTTTTATTTTTTTAGATTCCATATAAAAATGAGATAATACAGCAAAAGAAAGAAGATTTCCTTCTTTTTATAGCTCAATAATATTCCATTGTGTGTGGATGCCATTCTTTATTTATTCATATATCAAAATTCAAAGTTAATATAATGTTAATGTTCTTATAATCAGGAACATGTCCACATAGATACTTGCACATAGAGTGCTTATTATCAACCAGAAGGCTCAAACATTCACAAAAGAAAATATATTTGCACACCCTTACACTCACACTTCACTCACACAAATATAGTCACATGTCAACTAGCTCACAGCAGTGAACCTGATATACATTCACTCATTTATATGAACATGCTAACATCTATGCATATGTCTGCACATTCAGGTATAAACTTGAGCATGTATCATTCACTTATTCACAAAACATGCTCAACATTGACTCACCCAAGCATTCCTACAGATTCACTCACATTCAAAGATACAGATACACACCTGCACCCTCTGGTATATTCACACCTTCACAAAAGCATGGTAAAACATTCACTGAGTCAAATGACCATATCCAAATGCACTCAGACGGGCACAAATACACACTCAAGATAATCCCACTGACATTAACTTCCATATGCCCGTTAACCTATTAAAAATCATGAACGTGATCCCATAAACACATCTCAACTGGCTTACATCCACCATGAAGTTCAAACATTCACTAACACAAGGAAATCCTATCACAGTATTCACACACTCACATCTCACTCTCAAATAAACTCATGTTAACTAGCTTACAGCAGTGAAGCCCCCCTACGCTGTCACTCATTCCCATGAACATGCTGATATCCATGCATGTGATCACAAAGTCAGGCATACACTTGAATGCACACATTTATGTTATCACTCTCATATCCTCATACTAACACACTTTCAGATGTAGAGGTTCAAACATTCATTCTAAAGAATGTACATGTTCACATATATGTACATGCTCACACAATCACGCCCTCACATAATCATTCTTAGAAATCCCTGAAGTGCATATACTGACGAATTGACTCACACACATAGACATACATTCATACTCATGCTTATATATTCACTCACTCACATGAGCATTGTCACACATTCACTCACACATGAAATGATCATAAACACACGCTGGACATACTCCATTTTGTATGCACACAGTCACACATTCACTTATGCAATTTACTCTTGTCACAAAAATATGCTTACACATTTACTTGCATTCCAACATACTCACACCCTCTTAGACTCTGAAAAATTCACTCTAACACATAAACACATTTACATTCGCTCACACATTAACTTAGAAACATACACCCAGCCATTAACAAGCTCACACCATAGACATGCATATTCGGTATATGAACATTCTAATATATATGGACACGCTAAAATATTGACTCATAAAGATGAACACACCCAAATACCCACAAATTTGCACACAGTAAAACACTCATCCTTGAATAGGCTGACACAGATTCTCTCCTTCACATACTCACATAACTACACATGGTATCATATTCACTCAAAATATGCTCTCACCTGTTGAATAACTCACCGAGAAATACTCACATACATAGATATACTCAGATACACTCACATACTGACACAGTCTCCTTCACATGAACATGCCCAAGTATTCACTGAATCATGTAAGCATGTACAAATTCTCATGGTGACACAGATAAATACACTTAGATGCTCCTGTCACTCATTCAGTTCGACATGCACACTTACACACAATCAGGACATGTTCAAGTGCATACTTGCACACATATGCTCACACTCATCATGAAGCTGAAAATTTCGATCTAAAGTAGATGTGCTCACATGTACTTAAATTCAGATGCTCACATATTGCTCACACAAATAGTCACACATTAACAAGCTTATAAAAACAAATCCAGTAAACCTTCACTCACACAAACATGCTAACTTCCATGCACATGTTCACAAATTCACTTGGACACATGAATACACAGAAAACAATGACTTCAACACTGAAGTATTGGCGCACAAACACACTCAAAGACATGTACAAGTTCACATATTCACCTCCCACAGATGTACACACTGCCATACGTACACATGCTCACACATTCACTGATTCACCTTAACCCACTTAAAATTCAATTCACTCATTCAAATTAACAGTGACAAATTACACATATAGACATACTCGCATGAATTCATATCTGCATACTCATAGTCATTCACACAAATATGCTCACACCTTCACTCGTTCACGTAAACGTGATCATACATACACTCACATGAATGTGCTCACATTCATCAACAGAAATACACACCACACTGATCCATTCACTCTTTCATAAAAATATGCTCAAATGTATACTTAATCACATGAGCACACTCAAGTTCACCTCCACAAACAAACAAATACATATACTTAGATATTTTCATTCATACATTCACGTTATAATGCTCACAAACATGGACATGTTCTCAGAAGTACTACACAAAGATGCTCATAATCACCAAAAAGTTCAAAAATTCACTTGTACAGGATACACCCAAATACTCCCACACTCTGAGCACTCAGTACACTCACACATGAATATGCTTACCTCTGTGTGTGCTCCTATAGTCATGCATACAGATGAACACATAAAACATGTACTTTGACATTCTAATATTGTCACACTGACGCTCTCAAATACATAAGTTCCTATATTCATTTTCACAAATGAAACATGCTTACCACATGCTCCCACATTCACTCATTCACATGAATACACAACATTCACTCACTCAAACATTCTGTTGAGTTTAATCACACAGATGTACTCATACTCATTCACAGTTACATGCTCACATGTTCACTCTTGGAAACCAGTAGGCTCACGCCTTAATGTACTCACATGAGCTGATGCCACATTCATTCCCTGGCGTGAACATTCTCACACACATACGCCAAAACAGACACGTCAGATATGCCTATAAATTTACTACATGACACAAACGTGCTCACTTACCCAATCACATGAGCACACTCACTGTTTCATGCAGAGACACACTCAGATGTTTCCGCTCTCACTGTCACTGTGTTAACTTCAATGAGTAAACTGAATTTTAAGTGCTCACTTAGACACACACATTTTATTCACAGACAGGAACACACTCACCTATTCATTTATGCACAAACACACTCATATTTACCAAGAAGCTTAAACATTAACTCACACAGGATACACTCACGTGCCCACATTTCCCTCACACAAATATAAGCACACATGTGACATCTCACACAAATATACATTCACTCAAATGAACATGCTAACATCCATGCACACGGCTACACATCTAGGCATACTCTAACACTCACAAATATTTATTTCAATACTCAAATATTGTCGCTATAATACACTCAGACATGTACAAGTTCACATAATCACCCTTACAGATGTACATGCTTGTATATATACACACACAATTGTCGACTGAAATAAATGCACAGCCTAAAAGTTGAGAGTTATCTTTTATTTGGCAGACATTTCTGAGGACTTGAGCCCCTTTGCCCGAAATGACAGTCTCCCAGATCGCTTTGAGGGGATGCTCTGAAGAGGTAGGGGAAGAGCCAGGATATATATGAGTTTTACAACAAAGACCAGGTAGTCAGAACATTAAATGGTTACTTGTTAACTGAAGAAAATCAGACATCTCAAGTTAAAGAATTAGTGCTTTTCTGTGTATGGGAGGGAGCAAACATTTGGGCTCATTGAATTCATTTCTTTGACAAGCACCTAGCTATCCAGGGCCAGTATCCTGTCCTTTCTTATTCTGAGTCCCCTCAGGGGGCACCAATGTGAGTGGCTGCAGAGGCCGGGCTGCAGGCTTGTCTTCCCTGGGGGATGGCGGTAGCTGCTGATGACTTGATGGCTTCAGCATTCTTTGTTTACTGATATGGTTTGCACTATTTTTCTTTGGCACAATCATGCATTCACTCACAAAAACGCACAGATACCTTCACTCACATGAGCTTTATTGCACAGTCACTTAACATAATTGCAAGTTTGTTCACAGGACTGACAAATTCATTGCATTTATATGCACACATGTACTTTCACTTACACATGCAAATTATACTCACAAACAGGATCGTGCTGAATTATTCATACATGCACAAACATCCTCACACCCACAGAGAAGTTCACCGTTTATTCACACATAAAAACACCCACATTTACTCATACACATGCTCACACTTTCACACAAGTATATTCACACTTTCACAAGATCACACAAAATGAGCACACATACTCATACTCCTACATGCTAATATATATCCACATGCTCAGAAATTAACTCATACAGATGAGCACACACAAAAATTCACTTAAATGCACAAATATGTTTGTAATAAAATATTGTCACCCAAGCATAGGACAACATATTCATTCTCACACACAGACATGCTCACATACATGCACATATTTACTCATTAACCCCCTCTCATGTACATGGTCATTGATTTACCAACGGTCACAGGCATCCACATGTACTCACACATTTTACAGTCACACATATATATGCTAACATTCTCACACACATGAAAATACCATTCACTCAAACATGCTCACCTACAGTTGTTCATACATTCACTCACGTGTATTGACACTGACACATTCATTCATAGCTAAGAAGGCTTTAACTTCCTGCACACACCAGTAACCTCACATATAATTACTTGGGCACACTGACATATCAAGTCAGTCACATAATCAACATGCTCTTAGCTAAAATATGCTCACTGATTACTGCACATACTGCTGAAAAGCAAATATATTCATCAGGTTTCACAAAAAAGAAGAAAAATACGTAAATGTTCACATTCACTGAGTCACACAGCACACATTTGTTCACACACATAAATGCATTCACAAATTTTCTCACAGACACTCACATGCTACCACATTCGTTCACACAAATATGCCTACATATTCACAGTCTTAGAAAAAGTGTAATGCACATTCACTAACACACATAAACCTACTGATACCATGTGTGCTCACAAATATGTGCACACATATGAACACACAATGTTTACATAAGCAGTCCAACACAAGAACACCCTTCAGACACATGTAAGTACACATACTTGCTCTTATGAAAATATGTGCTCACATGCATCCACATTCACTTACATTATCACACTTAAAATTCACACAAACATACTTACAAATTTACTCATGTATAGACACACCCACCTGGTCCCACATTCATTCACTCACAGAAACATGCTCACTCCTTCACTCAGAATACTATGATCACACATCCCCTCACTCTTGTGAACAGTCTCACAAAGTTAATCACATTAGTGGAAACATACTTTCATATGTACACACTCACACACTCCACACAAACATGCTCAAACACTGACTCAATCTCATGAGTATGTTCACAAATTCTCTCACACAGGGACACAAATACATACATTCAGATGCTCCCTCTTACTTTTTTACTTTTTTACTACACACACATTAATAAGCTTACAACAGGAATATGCTCATATACATACTCATACACAAACATGCTCACACTCACTGAGAAGCTTACGTGTTCACTCACACATGTAAATGTACTCACAGTCACACAAATGTACTTTTCTCCTAGGCAAATATACTTACACATTGAGATCACACAATGGTATACACACACATTCTCCTCTCTACATGCTCATGTACATACACATGCTCACACATTCCCTCACTTATAAAACACATTCCCTCACACAGTTATGCTTGCAGGGTTAATCACATACATAGGTATATATGCATTCAGCGTGTACACATTGACCCTTTACTACGTTGTATGAACATGCTCAAGCATTTCCTCAGGCACATGAGTGTGCTCACACATTGACACACACAGACAGAATCATCCACACTCAGATGCTCACAGTCACACATTCATTGATGCATAATACATCAACATGCTCCTAACAGGAACTTGCTCACGTGTCCATTCACACACAGACCTACTTACAAATTCACTCACACACAGAGACACCATCACACATAATCATGTACACATATCTGTTCATACTCACATTAGTATGCAGACGTATGCAGACCTGCTCACTATATACTGACATACATGCTAACACACATTCTCAAGAATTCACTCAAAGCCATAACATACATGTAAACACACATTCCATGACTCCCATTAAATTGTTCACATTATCACACATCTACATGAATATGATCTGAAGTTTACTCACACATATACACATATACTCACACCCACATGCTCATACAGTCACTCACCACGATGCTCATACGTCAGTCACTCATACAAACTTGCTCACATACTCACACGAACATACAAATTCAACTCACACATATTATCACATTTACTTACACTCACACTCTTACCATCATTCACATGGACATGCATACAAATCCACATACACAGACACAGATTCTCATATGCATACACTCACACATTCCCTCACATACATATTAATTCACTCACAGAGACATTAGCACACATTCAGTGACGAATGAACATGCTCACATTCACCATAAAAGTCCCACATTCACTCACATAAATCCATTCACATGCTCACATATTCACTCTTACAAATATGCTTATACATTAACAGATGCAATAAGTAAACATGCTTATACATTCACCCACACAGAAACATACTGACATCTGCACATGCTCACAACTTCAGTCATACACATAAAAATGCACCTTTACTGCAGCGCAAACTCACACTGATACATTTTCACATGTGAAAGGGCGCATGTTTTCAGTCTCACACAGATAAACATTCTCACACCTTCACTCACTCACATGAATGTGCTCACAGACATACTCACACTCACATTAACATATATATACACACATTCACATGAATACACTCAAACTAATCTGCTCACATACATGAAAGTGCTCAAATATTCACTCAGACTCTTTATGCTCACATAAACAGTCATTCACGCATTCACACACATCAGTACTGAGACAGACGTTTATTCACCTGCGTGAGCATATGCAGCATTAACTTGCTCACACACGCATTCATTCACACACACACATATGCTTATAAATTCACTCACACACCAAGATTGCCCCACATGCCATCATTTACCCACACTCATCCAGTCAGTCACCCTTACACATTAACATGCTCACATATGTGACATGCTCATTATTTACTAATACACATATACATGCTCACACTTGAACATGCTCACAGATTCACCAATCATTTTAAAAGATTATTTATGTCTATAGTAAAACCCCTCTGGGATATGTATAGGAATTACATTAACCTACATATCTAAAACACATACACTGCCAGATATGGGTTGATTCAGGATCAGCAGAGAATTGCAATTTGATATTTGCCATCAAGGGGAGTCACATGTAAATCTCTGCACAGCAAGGGGAGGAGAATGCTTTTATAGGGAGGAAAAGGAAGTTGGGAGGGCTAGGGCTATAGTAAATAAAAAATCCATGGCTTTTCATTGGCTGATTCCTTCATGAGCCTGATTGTATATCTCTTCATTTTTTAAAGTCTTCTTTAATTTCTTCCATAAGAATATTGTAATTTTCAGGGGGGAGGGTATAGCTCAAGTGGTAGAGTGCATGCATGCTTGGCATGCACGAGCTCCTGGGTTCAATCCCCAGTGCTGCCTCTAAAAATAAATAAATAAACCTAATTACCTCCCCCCACTAAAAGAATATTCTAATTTTCAAGCATGCAAATTGCTACATGTTTTCTTAAATTTTTACATAGGTGTTGTATAACGAAGTATTTACCAGGTGTTTGTGCCAGATTCTTGGCCTAAAGCTTGTGAAATCCTTGGAATTTCCTAATTGATAAGTGTCTTTGTTATTCATGAGTCCCTTATATCACAAGTTGATTAAGGATGGTAACTGATTGATAGAAAGACCAATTCTGTGATTAGACGGTTGGAGCTTTGAATCGTTCTGACCTCTAGGTAAGGGAGGGGCCTGGTAATTTGAATTTAATCACATGGCCAATGATTCAACCAGTCATGCTTACATAACGAAACCCCAGTAAAACTTTGGACACTGAAGCTCAGAAGAGCTTCCTGATTGATGAACACCTTGATTTGCTGGGATGGTGACACACTCTGTTTCCATAAGGAGAGAGGAGAGCTCTGCATAACCTCCCTGACTTTGCTGTGTGCATCTCCTCATTTGGCTGGTCCTCCTGATTCGTATCCTTTATAATAAAATTGCAGTAATAAGTATGGTACATTCCTGAGTTTTGTGAGCCATTCTGGTAAATTATCAAACCTGAGGTGGTCCTAAGAATTCCTGAATTTGTAGCCAGTCAGAAGTGTGAGTGGCCTGGAGGCCCAAAAGTGTGGCTGGCATCTGAAGTGGGGGCAGTGTTGTGGAGGACTGAGCCCTTAATTCGTGTGGTCTATGCTAACTCGGGGTGGTTGGTCACAGAATTGAATTTCAGTACACCATTTTGTGTAACAGACTCATGAGATTTGCTAGAATGGCCCAGACTCACTGAAACATGTGTTTTAGGAAGAAAAGGGATGAAAGGGTATTTGAATCCTGACTGGCCACGTGTTGGGCTACATCCCACAGGCCTACAAGGCCTGTGCTCGCCCAGCTTCGAGACCGATGAAGGAGCCCAGAGTCAGTAACAGAGACATCTGTGGTTAAATGGATAGGGAGAACTTACATGTCTGACGCAAGGTCCTGGAGTGACTCCCCACCGTGTGTGGCAGACCATGGGCAGGACATGATGGCAGGCTTGGCTCCCAGGGGCAGGGGGATGTTAGCAGTTATAAAGGGAATTGACTCATTGGTTACCAGGTTGGCTAACTGGTTACCAGGGAAACCAGCAGAGGGGCACATCCCTCACCACCCCTTTAATAAGAACAATCACTAACTGGGGTTGGGGACAATAATGTAAGAAGGTCAGTCGTGTGTAGGGTGTGAGTGGAGCAGACACTGGTCAAGCAGGGGATGTACAGAGAGCAAGAGAACAGCCATGTTGGATGGCCTGACCGTACACCACATGGTCACCCATTGTATGAAGTTACAGCTGCACTGCAATCAGTTACTATAGTTAAAAATTACCAATAGAACTTAGAAATGATGGATCCAACTCCTGGGGAGTTGGCTCACTAGATGTGTAAGAAAATGCTAGCTGTTGATATGAACAAATTCTCTATTCAGTGCCCTGTGTAGAGCATGGATTGAAGGTTATGGCAATAGCCTGTGAGTGCTTCCCAGTGATGAGTACTGGGATTTTGGACCAGATAATTTCCATTTAAGAGGGAATTAAATAATAAACCATACTTAAATTTAAAAAGAGGGACGTTGATTGAAATTGCTCCATGACAGACAGACATAAAATAATCTTGAAACCTGAAATACACATAATATCTTGGGTAGTGTCAGAGAAATTTCTAACGCAGAAGACAATGTCCAGAAGAATTCATTAATAAAATGCAAATGGTTTGTGCAGGGATATGTTACTTGGAGAATGCTAAGGGTTACTTAGCATATTCATGAGCAGGTAGACTCTTTGCCACTAGGACTGACTTTGGAACTAACTACCAGAAGCTCTGCCAGATTCTGTTGCCTCTTGGACAGTTCCCTAAGCACCTGATAGGGTGGGCGGAGCCTTCATCCCATCTGGAAGAATTGGGGTTAAAAATGAATGCAGCTGTACCACCAGTGGTAGAAACAGCCCACTAGTTCTGTATCTAGGTAACCATACCCTATGTGAACAGGAGTGGACTGACTGGCAGGCATTTGCTAGAGTAGCATTGCCACCTGCAACCTATACCAGTACAGTGACCAGATGTGATGTCCCTCCCAAAGATGGAAAAGGTTGGGTGTAAATGGAGAGAGGGAGGAACAGCAGCTGAGGGTAAAGGAATGAATACATAAGCTATGCAATAAGGAAATCCAGTATTGTATCAGCTCTTTGAAAGAAGCTCAGAGCAAGAGATAATACTGTCTTTTAGTTCAGTTATGCTAGATACCTGAAAACCATATATTGCTGAGACCACTCCTATTTTTGGAACCTGATGAGATCAAATGGAAGTCTGAAAAACTAGTGGCCTCACTATGGGAGACATTTGGTCATGTGGATTAGGCTAATTATTAATGACTGAGTGAGAGCCTAGTAATGTGCCAACATCTTTTAACTCTTTTCTCAGGTTACATCTAACATATTTCAATATGATCTAACATAGCATGTTGGTAAGATTATAATACTGATATTGATAGTTAAATATACTGGAGAATTGAGTTAAAAGCCTCCTGTCCCTACCCCACATTGGGTTCTCCAAATGTTAGGCACTTTCATGTTGGTACTATTCTTTTATCTGTTGTATAAATGCTACATCAAATGTAAATATGCAGACAGATATGGTCATTTTGTTGTAAGGAAGTTACAGCCATCGATCAGAGTGTGGCCTGTTAGATGATGAATTTGTCTGGTTTTTGTTCCAGATTCCTGGCATGGAGCTTCTAAAATGCTTGGAATTTCCCAAGTGATAAGAGTTCCATTGTTATTCATGAGCCTCCTTGGATAAAACCTGAATTTTTGCTAACAAGATGATTCAAGATGGGGGCTGGGCACCAGAAAGAGCAGGCATCTGATTAGAGGGTTGGACTTTAAGCTACTCTGACCTCTAGGGAGTAGAGTGTGGCTGCAGATTGAGTTCAGTCATGTGTCTGATGATTCAGTCAATCATACTTATATGATGAAACCCCAACAAAAGCTCTGGATGCTGAAGCTCAGTGGAGCTTTCTGGTTGGTGAGTGCATGGATGTACTGGGAGGATAACATGCCCTGATTCCACAGTTAAGGGCACTGAAGCTCTGCATTCAGGACACTCCCAAATCTCGCCCTGTGTGTCTCTTGGCTGGGCCTCCTGATTTGCATCATTTATAATAAAACTACAGTCATAATTATATCAACTTTCCTGAGTTCTATGAGTCATTGTAATCAATTATTATATGTGAAATTGTCATTGGCACCCCCAAATTTATAGTGGGTTAGTCAGAAGTGCAGGTGACCTGGAGACCTCAAAGTGTAATTAGTTTCTTAAGGACTGAGTCATTAATTTGTGAAATCTTGTCCTTAACTCTAGGTGGTTAGTGCCAGAATGGAATTGTTGTACACCAGTTGATGTTAGGATAATAGCTATTTCATTTTATTTAGAGATCCTGTAAATGATACTGTATATTTAGTTTGGTTTCTACATGTTCATGGTTAGTATACAGAAATTTTATTTGTGTTTTTATTTGATCTTGTATTCTGTAACCTTTCTGAAAGCAAATATTTTTTCCAGGCTCTTTTTATCTAGATCACATGAAGTTTTCTACATAAACAATAATTTCATCCACACATAGGGATACACATATTTCCCCTTTTCCATGTATACTTCTGTTATTTCTTTTATCCCTTTGTACTGTGTTGAGTAAGAGTGTGAGAGCAGATATCCTAACCTTATTCCATTTCTTAGGGTGAAAGCGTTCACTATTTCACCCTTAACCTTATGTAATCTGTAGATTTCTTGTGTTCTTTATAATGATGAGGAAATTCTCCACTGTTAATAACTTGCTGAGAGTTGTTATCATTAATGTGTGTTAGATATTGTCAGATGCTTTTTTCTGTGTCAAATGATATGATCATATGGTTTTCTCCTTTACTCTGTTGATATGGTAGATTACATTGGTTGGTTGTCAAATGTTGAACTGTCCTTATATACCTGAAAGAAATCCCACTTGGTGATAGTGTACTATTGTTTTTACACATTTTGGAATTTGATTTGCTGTTATTGCATTGAGGATTGTTGCATCTAGGATGATGGGCAATATTGTTTTGTATTTTTCTTTTTTTGTATTATCTTTATTTGATTTTGATGTCAGCATAACAGAGACCTTAAAAATGAGTTTGAATGTGTTCTCTCTTCTGTTTTCAAAAGTAGATTGTGTAAAATCAGTGTTAGTTTTTCTTTAAATCCTAGGTAGAATTATGCAGTGAGACCATCTGGATATGGAATTTCTTTCTTGGAGCTCTTAATTATACATTCAGTTTATTTATTGTGACAGAGTTATTCAGATTCTCTTTTTTGTCTTGGTTGAGTTTTGGTAGTTTTTGGTTTTTGAAGAATTGGTCTATTTCTTTTAAGATGCAGAATTTATGATCGTGAATTATTTGCAGTATCCCACTACTGTCCTTTAATGGCTGTAGGATCTGTAGCAATATATCCTACTTAATTCCTGATATTGGTGTTTTGTGTCTGCTCTCTTTTTAATCTTTGTCATTTCTAGAGATTTATTAATTTTACTGATTTTTTAAAAGAACCAGCTTTCTGTTTCTTTGTTTTCTCTATTGTCTTCCTATTTTGATATCTCCTTGTATAAATAGTATTTCCTTCTTTCTGCTTGCTTTGGGTGTATTTTGAGCTTCATTTTCTAGTCGATTGATGTAGGAACTTAGATAATTGATTTAAAAATCTTCTATTTTAATACAAGCATTTAGTGATATAACTTTCCTTCTCAGCAGTCCTTTAGCTTTATCCCACATATTTTGATATATTGTGTTTCATTTTCATTCAGTTCCATTTTTTTATATTTCTTTTAGGCTTCTTTTTTGATCCACGGATTATTTAGAAATCTGTTGATTAATATCCCAGGATTTGGAGATTTCCTCCTTGTTATTGATTGTTAGTTACATTAAATTGTATTTACAGAATGTACTCTGTATTCATTTATTTTTTTGATATTTGTTTTATAGCCTATAATATAATATATCTTGGGGGATGTTTCATGGCTGCCTGAAAAAAATCCATATTCTGCTATTTGGAGTTGAATTGTTCTATAGATTTCAGTTGGGTCATGCCAGTTGATGATATTCAGTTTTTCTATATTTTTACTGATTTTTTAGTAGTTCTACCAGGTGCTGAGAATGATGTTTTGAGTTCTACAGCTATAATTTTGGATTTGTCTGTTTCTAATTTTTTTTTTTTTTGCTGCATCAGTTTTTGCCTCTTATATTTTGAGGATCTGTTGTTTGGTATGTACACAATTAAAATCATTATGTCTTCTTTGTGAACTGATCCTTATATCATTATGTAAAGTCCCCCTTTAGTAATTTCTTTGATCTGATGTCTACTTTAGCTGATATTAATGTAGCTACTCTTTTAAAATTAATGATTACAAAATATGTCTTTTCATATTTTTGAAATTTGAATCTATCTGTGTTACTGTATTTAAAGTGAGTTTCTTCTAGAGAGAATATTGTTGGGTCATGACTTTAAACTCAGTTCTGCCAATCTGTCTTATAATTTGTGTATTTAGATCATTTACCTTTAGGGATATGTTGATAGGTTTTCCATCTGCCTTTTATTATTTGCTTTATGTTTTATTTCTTCTGTTTCTCTTTTCTGGCCTTTCTTTGGGTTAGGTGAACATGTTTTAGGATTCCATCTTCATTTACTCATTTTTAGTATATTTCATTTTATTTCTTTTTTGTTGGTTGTTCAATGTATTACAATATACATGCACAACTTATCACTTCACACTGGTATCAGTGTTCTACTGCTTCAGGTGAAGTTTTGAAACCATGCTTTCATTTAGTCTCTTTACCTTCCCTACATTTAAAATATAATTTACTTAATTCTGTCTTCTATGTGCTTTGAGCATCCTATCAAGATAGTGTTATACTGATTGCTACAACCATCAAATATGATTTTTAAAACTCATGATAAAAATAATCCATTCTGTTTACCCATAATTTTACCCATTCTGATGTCCTCCTTTCAGTTCTGAAGTTTGAACCTTGTTCTGTCATTATTTCCTTTCCATTTAGAGGACTTCCTTTAGCCATATTTTAGGGGAAACTTTCTAGAAACAAATTATCTTAATTTACTGTATATTTAAATGTTCCCCCCCCCATTCGTAAGACTATTTTTTAATCAGATATAGAATTCACAGTTGGGAGTTATTTTCTTTCAGGATTTAAAATATGTTTCACTTTATTCTGGTCTCCACAGTTTTAGAAATCTGATGTTATTCAAATTGGTATTAGCATATAAGGAATGCATCTTTATTTTCTGATTTGCATACACTTTTACCCCTATGTTTGGGAAGTTTTCAGCCATTTTATCTTTGAATACTTTTTCAGTATCTGCTCTTTTCCTGGGACTCCAAATAAGACAAATGTTAGATTGTTTTTATTGTCCCTCGGGACTCTGATGTTTTGTTAATTTTTTTCAATTATTGTATATCTGTTGTTTAGCTTCACTAAATTATATTGTTCAGTCTTAAGGCCACTAATTCTGTCATCTGTCATGTAGTTAAGTAGATCAACGGGGCAGAAAAGAGAGCCCAGAATTAGTCCCACATAAATATAGTCAACTGACCTTTGACAAAGAGACAAAGACAATTCAGTGGGGAAAGGAGAGTCATTTTAACAAATGGTACTGTAACAACTGGACATCCACACACAAACAATGAATCTTGACACAGTCTTTACACTTTTCACAAAAACTAACTCAAAATGGATCATAGATCTATGTAGGATGCAAAACTATGAAATCCCTAGAAGATCACTTTTTAAAAAGCATCTAGGTGACACTGGGTTTGACAATGAGATTTTACACATATGACAGCAAAAGAAGAATCCATGAAAGAAAGAAAATTGATAGGATTTATTAAAATTGAAGACTTCTGTTCTGCAAAAGACACTGTTAAGAGAATGAAAGACAATATTTTCACAAGAAAATATTTGCAAAACATATATCTGATAAAGGACTGGTAGACAATACAGGCAAGCAACTCTTAAAATTCAACAATAAGAAAATAAATATCCCAGAAAAGACTTGTGACTTGGGAAAGAACAGGGGATGAGTTCTGGCCCAGCCAGCCTGGCTTATCCGGGTCCCTCTCCCTCTTCCTCTCCAGGCCAGTTTTCTAATTCCCAATTCTCTCCTCCTCTTTCTCCTTTTCCCCTTTTGGTGCTCCGACCTGGAGTCTTGAGAACCAGCCTCTGGTCCTCTAGATATATTGCCACCACACTGCAGGGCCTTTGGTAAGTGCCACACTAAGCATTTACTGCAATCAGTTGCAGGGGAGTTCTATAAAGTAACAAAGCTCTTACACTCCAGACTTTGGAAGGTATTATTGGAATGCTTAACTGTAACCACAGAGTTCATACATCTTTAAGGGCTGAGCTCACAAAAGTCACAGTTTTCATACAATAGTTTATGTAAATGGAGTCCACTGTGTTCAGGCACCTGGCTTAGTTTCTCTGACAGGTGTGATGCCTAAAAGAATTACTGGCTTGATGATGATCTTTCTGTATCCGGCAAGATAGACCCCCACAGTATCAACACTGGAGTATCTCCAGCCTGTGGGAGCCTTTTTTCCAGTGCTTAATGCACACTTGACCTTCTTTGAGGATGGGTTTACAGATTTTGGACCAGAAATGTCTAGCACAACACAACCCTGTGGCACAGTCTGATGATCAGAGACAGACAGAACCTTCTTGTCCTAAGAAGGAGGAGACAATAGGAAAAGTACATGGTCACTGCTAAGCCTGCGTTATTTCATTAAGGTAATCCGAAAGACACTTCTGATGTTTTAACAAAAAGGAATGAGTCTTTTTTAAATTATTGAAGTATAGTCAGTTTACAGTGCTGTGTCAATTTCTGGTGTAGAGCATAATGTTTCAGTCATACATATATATATATACATATATTCCTTTTCATATTCTTTTTTTAAACATTTTTTATTGATTTATAATCATTTTACAATGTCTCAAATTCCAGTGTTCAGCACAATTTTTCAGTTATACATGAACATATATATATTCATTGTCACATTTTTTTCTCTGTGAGCTACCATAAGATCTTGTGTATATTTCCCTGTGCTATACAGTATAGTCTTGTTTATCTATTTCTTTTTCATATTCTTTTTCATTGTAAGTTACTACAAGATATTGAATATAGTTCCCTGTGCTATACAGTATAAACTTGTTTACCTATTTTATATATAGTAGTTAGTATCTGCAAATCTTGAACTCCCAATTTATCCCTTCCCACCCCCTAACCCCCATGATAACCATAAGTTTGTTTTCTGTGCCTGTGAATCTGTTTCTGTTTTGTAGGTAAGTTCATTTGTGTTATTTTTTTTATAGATTCCACATATTAGTGATATCATATGGTATTTTTCTTTTCTCTTTTTGGCTTACCTCACTTAGTATGACAATCTCCAGGACAATCCATGTTGCTGCAAATGGCATTATTTTATCATTTTTATGGCTGAGTAATATTCTATTGTATAAATATACCACAACTTCTTTATCCAGCCATCTGTTGATGGACATTTAGGTTGCTTCCATGTCTTGGCTATTGTAAATAGTGCTGCTATGAACATTGAGATGCATGTGTCTTTTCAAATAGAGTTTCCTTCAAATATATGCCCAGGAGTGGGATTGTTGGATCATATGATAAGTCTATTTTTAGTCTTTTGAGGAATCTCCTTACTGTTTTCTGTAATGGCTGCACCAAACTACATTCACACCAACATTACAGGAGGGTTCCCTTTTCTCCACAGCCTCTCTGGCATTTATTGTTTGTGGACTTTTTAATGATGGCCCTTCTGACTGCTTTGAGGTGATACCTCATTGTAGTTTTGATTCACATTTCTTTGATAATTAGTGATACTGAGCATTTTTTCATGTGCCTATTGGCCATTTGTATGTCTTCATTGGAGAATTGCTTGTTTAGGTCTTCTGTCCACTTTTGGATTGGGTTGTTTGATTTTTCATTATTAAGTTCCATGAGCTATCTGTATATTCAGGAAATTAAGCCCTTGTCAGTTGCATCATTGGCAAGTATTTTCTCCCAATCTGTAGGTTGTCTTTTTGTTTTGTTTATGGTTTCCTTTGCTGTGCAAAAGCTTAAGTTTAATTAGGTCCCATTTGTTTTTTGCTGTATTTCTTTTGCCTGGGTAGACTGCCTTAGGAGAACATTGCTAAGATTTATGTCAGAAAGTAAGGTCCTTTAACCTACCTTTGGTATGATAACATTTTTGAAGACAGTGTAGTTCTTCTAGGGTACCCATCCAGGGTGCTGTGATCATTACCAAAGCTTTCAATAATGGTTTCTTTGATTTTCCCCTCGATGGAAATGATTGTGATCAGAGGACGTACATATTCCTAACGAAGGAGAAGACAGTGATTAACTCCTGAGCTGTAATGTATTACTGCTAATAGCTAAGACAGTGGCAATCTGTTATGCCTGCACGAACTCGAGATACCTCATTATAGTAACATTATTTTAAACATGAGTCAAACTTTCTTTCTACTGTTAAAGCAAAATTCCCCAAGTATACAGAACTATATGTGCAACATGCAACATCCCCAATCTAACCATTTAAAGTACTTTCCCACCAACTGTGGCAGTGGCAATGAGATTTCTGCCCATTTAATATCACCTTTGGGGTGAGAAAAATAAAATCAGTCACTTAAGAAAATAAACATCCCAATTGGAAAAAGGACCAATGATCTAAACAGGAACCTCACTGATGGAGATAAACAGTTGGCAACTATGCACATGAAAAGATGCTCAACATCATATGTCTTTAGGGAACCCTGAAAATTAAAATAAAAATTAGACACCACTATACACCTTTTAGAATGGCTAAAATCTAAACTCTGACAACCCTGAATGCTGATGAGGATGTGGAGCAACAGGAACTCTCACACATTATTAGTAGGAATGCAAAATGGTACAGCCACTTTGGAAGGCACTATAGTGCTTTCTTAAAAAATAAATATGCTCCTACCGTAATCTGTATAGTAATGTAAAGGTAGATACATGACATTATGCATTTAGCAAAATCTATACAACTACTTAGTGTACAACACAAAAAGTGAACCCTAAAATTGACAGAATTGAATGGATGAAAATGTAATTCTAAATAATCCTTGGAGACTTCAGTTCTCCATTTTCAATGAAAGATAGACACAAAGAAGACCAATAATAAATTTAAAACTTGAACAACTAAAAAAAATAACATAGGTAGTACACACAAGCAAACAAATTCACATGTGTTAGGGAAGCAGCACAACGGAGACAGTCAAGTTGCTACCCTTGCTTGAAACAGGCACTCTTTTTTTTCTATTGAAGTATAGTTGATTTGCAATGTTGTGTGAGTTTCAGGTATACAGCAAACTGATTCACTTATATAGATAGATACATATAGATATTATTTTCCAGATTCTTTTCCATTATAAGTTATTATAAAATATTGAATATAGTTCCCTGTGCTACACAGTAAATCCTTGTTGTTTATTTTTATATAGTACTGTGTATCTATTAATCCCATATTCCTAATTAGTCCATCAGCCCTTTCCCACTGATAACCATAAGTATGTTTTCTGTCTGTGAGTCTGTTCCTGTTTTGTAAATAAGTTCATTTGTATTATTTCTTTAATTACACATATAAGTGGTAACATAAAATTGACTTTGTCTGACTTACTTTAATTAGTATGATAATTTCTAGGTCCATTCACATTCCTGCAAATGTCAATATTTCATTTTTTTATGATTGAGCAGTCTTCCAATTAATTAATTAATTAATTACTTAATTTGTCACATCTTCTTTATCCAATCATCTATCAGTGGGCATTTAGGGTGTTTCCATGTCTTGACTATTGTAAACAGTGCTGCTATGAACATTGGGGTGCCTGTGCATTTTTGAATGAGAGTTTTAGACTTCTCTGGATATATGTCCAACAGTGGGATTCCTGGATCATAGAATAACTATTTTTAGTTTTTTAAAGACCCTCTGTACTGTTTTCGATAGCGGCTGCACCAATTTACATTCCCACCCTTTTCTCCCAACACTCTTCAGCATTTACTATTCGTAGACTTTTTGATGGTGGACACTGATGGGTGTGAGGAGATACCTCATAGTAGTGTTGATTTGCATTTCTCAAATAATTAGTGATGTTGAGCATCTTTTCATGTGCCTGTTGGCCCTCTATATGTTTTCTTTGGAAAAATGTCTATTTAGGTCTTCTGCCCATTTCTTAATTCGGTTGTTTGTTTTTTTCATATTGAGCTGGAGAATGTCATTCTAAGTGCCAGAAAGAGAAAGAAAAATACCATATGTGATCGCTCATGTGGACTCTAAAAAAAAAAAACAATTGAACATAAATACAAAACAGAAACAGACTCATAGACATAGAATACAAACTTGTGGTTGCCAAGGGGGCGGGGGGTGGGAAGGGACAGACTAGGAATTCAAAATTTGTAGATACTCACAGGCATATGCAGAATAGATAAACAAGATTACATGGTATAGCACAGGGAAATATATACAAGATCGTATGGTAGCTCACAGCGAAAAAAAATGTGACAATGAATATATGTATGTTCATGTATAACTGAAAAATTGTGATCTACACGGGAATTTGACACAACATTGTAAAATGACTGTAACTCAACAAAAATGTTAAAAACGAGGTGTATGAACTGACTGTATATTTTGGAAATTAATCTCGTTTCGGTTGCATTATGTGCAAATGTTTTCTGCCAGTCCGTAGGTTGTCTTTTCATTTTGTTGGTGGTTTCCTTTGCTGTGCAAAAGCTTACGAATTTGATCGGGTCTCACTTGGAACAGGCACACTTGAGAGACAATCGGGGAGCTATATTATTCATGATCCTTCCTCTGTGGTGGGGCCTCAAGCTATGCCTTTCCACAACCCTTTAGAAGGTCAACCTGGGCCTGTCCCAGGGGGGCTCCTTTCCGCAAGACTGCCCCACGACCTACCCCCTACCTCCCCCTTCTGACCCACCTGCAGTTCTCTTTATCTCCCATCCACCCCACTGGTGAAGGAGGGATCCCCTACCCTAATGGTGTGAGATGGCCAAGCACACGACACTGGCACCGGACAGATGTGATTGACAGCTCTTTTAGTCACACATTCACACCCGGGGTGAGGACAGGGCATGCCGTGCAGCGCGGCAGGGGAGTTGTGTTCAGGAGTAGAGTGAACTGACAGGGGTGATGGGAAAGAGATTGCAGAGTAGCAAGAGAGTGGGGCGCTCCCTGGTTCCCACAAGAGGGCATGATCACCTTATTTGAAAAATTCCACTGGCTGGCAGGCAAGGAAAACCCGTTGGGCAGAGGAGCAGGTGGGGTGCAGCTAGTCTGGCTGATCGGAGAGAACCCAGCTGGGTGGGGTACCTGTCCCAGAAGAAGGAGACATTCAGGTGAGAGCAGGGGAAATCACAGTTAGGCCAGTGGGGTATTCTGAGGCTCAAAGGCATCACAGCAGCATTGGAAATTTGAGCTCTTAATGTACACATAGGAATCCTATGTAAAGAGATCTACAGATGAAAAACAATCCCTTTCAATACGCCAGTGACCTTGTCTGCAGAATGAAAAGGCTGGCCCTAGAATTCATACGGAATTACAGGAGACCGGGAATAGCGAAGACCATCTTGAAAAAGAAAGAGAAAGCTGGAGGATTCCACTTCCCCGTGTCAAAACTTACCACAGCAACAGTAATCGAGACAGTGTGGTACTGAAACAACACGAGACATACGGATCAATGGAACAAACTGGGAGTCCAGAAATAAACCCATAAATCTATGTTCGGTTGATTTTCAGCAAGGATGTCAGATCATTAAGTGGGGAGAAAGCGGAGCCACTACCAAAAAAAAAAAAAAAAAAGATACTAGGACAGCAGGCTATCAAAATGAGTAAAGCTGGACACCTACAATCACTCCACATACAGAAATGAACTCTAAATGAGCAAAGATCGAGCTGTAAGAGCTACACCCATAATACTCTTAGAAAAAATGTATTAGTTTGCTGGGGCCGCCATCACAAAATACCACAGACTGGGTGGCTTAAACAACCCAAATTTAGTTTCTCACGGTTCTGGAGACGAGAAGTCCAAGAACAAGATGTCAGCAAGTTTGGTTTCTTCTCAGGGCTCTGTTCTTGGCTTGCAGCCGGCCGCCTTCTCCCTGCATCCTTACATGATCTTTCCTCTAGTGTACGTGCAGCTCTGCTGTGTTTTCCTGTGTCCAAACGTACTTCCCTTTTTAGGACACCAGTCCGATTGGCTAGGGTCCAACCATATGACCTCCGTTGGCCTTAATTACCTCTTTAAAGGTCCTGTCACCAAACACAGTCACATTCTGAGATGATGCAGATTAGGTATTCAACATATGCTTATGGGAGTACAGGATTCAGTCCTTCAGAAGGGGTAAATATTCATGACCTTTGCTTTGGCAATGGATTCTTAGATATGATGATAAAAGCATAAGTAAACATAGAAAAGGATAAATTGGATTTCATCAGAAATAAAAACGTTTTTGCATCGAAGGACATTAACATGACAGCAAAACCACAACGTACAGAATGGGATGAAACTCTTGTGGCCAGCATATATCTAATTAGGGTCTAGGGTCCAGAACACATAAAGAACACTTACAACTCAACAAGTAGCCGAGGAATCTGGTTTAAAACATGGGTATGAATAGGATATGAATACAGATGTCTCCAACAAGATGCACAGGTGTGCAATAAGGGTATGAAAATCAGCTTGACATCCTTAGTCAGTAGGGAAATGCGACCAAAGCCACCATGTGATGCCAAAGCACACTCATAAGGATGGGTAAAACAGAAATATTTTTTAGGTGAAAAATAAAACATATTTACCAGGATGTGGAGACATTGGGACACTTATACATTACTGGTGGGACTCTAAAATGATGGAGTCACTGTGGGAAAATATCTGGCAGTTCCTCGAAAAGTTAAGTGTAGAATTACCACTCAGTGGGTCTGAGTACAGCAAAACGTTACTACTCAGTGGGTCTGAGTACAGCAAAACGTCTTGGACTGTCGACTGAGAAATCATTCTAGGAAGCCTGTCCTTTTAATGTCTGTCATGCCGTATTAGTCTGCTCGGGCTGCCACAACAAAATGCCATAGACTGGGCAGCGTAGACAAAACATTTATCTCCTGCAGTTCTGGAGGCTGGGCAATGCAAGGTCCGGGAGCCAGCACGGTCGAGTTCTTGGTGAGGGCCCTCATCTTGGCTAGAAGAGAGCCGACTTCTCCCTGTGCCTTCACATGGGGGTGGTGCAGGGGAGATCAAGATCTATGGTCTCTTCCTATAAGGGCACTAATCCCAGTGTGTGGACCCCAGCCTCATGACCTCACTAAGTCTTCATTACCTGCCAAACACCCTGTCTCCAAATACCATCACATTTGGGTTGGGGGGGGGGGAGTAGGGAGTGAGGTGGGGGTAAGGGTTTAACATTTGAATTTCTGGGGGGAGGGGGAACGGTACACAATTCAGTCCATAGCAGGTGCTTAGCTTAGCCCAGTTCTTTAAAAGAAGCCTCTCTCTGTCTGTCTCTCTCTCTCCCTCCCTCTCCGTCTCCCGCTCTCTCTCTTCGTTTTATAGAGTCATGAAGTGAATGGGGGAGCAGTGATGAAACACCTTTCAGCTCCTGTTTGTAATGTGTCTTCAGCTCTTCATTCTCACTACATCCGTTTCAACTTTGTATGTTCTTTTCTCAGTAGCTTTAGCAACATTAAGACCTCCACGTTCTCTTTCTGTCTCCTGTGCGAGGTTTTTACCATTGCTGATACTTGATCTATCCACGTCTTTCTCCCCCTGTAAATAACTGTGTCTCCACTGGCGTGAGCCATCCCAAGGTGGAAACTGGGGAACAAATCCAGGTTTGTATACCCCAGCGCGCCACCCTATAGGGACACTGCAGTTTTGCTTGCAATGGTAGAATGAAACGGAAGGGACTTGGGTGGGCTTCAAGAGCCACCCAGGACTCGAAGGCCCCCAGGGAAGCTGAAGGCCTTGATCACTCATTGGGCCACGGGCATGTCAGTCTTTGCCTGTTGGCCAATGAGCTCAGAGCTGGCGCTGGAGGAAGTGGCTCTTTGTTGACGTTTCCAAGCTCCGCCTCCCACTGCCAGTCAGCCAGACGCTCTCCCGCCTTGGGGACGGCCGCCACCACCGGCGCAGGCGCAGTCTCCCCGGGCCACTTCTCGGGCTGCCCCGGGGGCTCTCCTGTCCCGGGGCCCCCACAGGCGCCTTCGCAGACTCTTCTTGTTCCCTGCGCAGCCGGCTTCTCTGCCGCCCCCTCTGCCGCCCCCGCCACCTCCAGGCGGGCCCGCTGCCAACAGCCTCCCCGCAACGGCGGTCAGCCCGGCGGCCGCCATCTTCGCCGTAGTCGTCGCTGCAGCCGGGTCGGTGTCGGCCGCGTCCCTCCTGCCATGTCTGCCGCAGAGGAGCGCGGCCAGATCCCAGGTGGCCGGGACACAGCTGTTGGCTGGGCGGGCGGCGACAACAGACTCCTTGGGGTCGGTGCGTCACCTTTGGAAGGGATGGATGGAGTCCAGGGCGTCTTCAGAGTCCTTCCGGAGGATGAGGGTTGGCAGGAGGAGGTCGCCGAGGCCGCAGCGGAAGAGAACTGGGCTGTAGAGCTGGGAGAGGAGGAGGGGGAAAGGGAAGAGTTTGAATTCGAGTTCGAGGACCAGGAGGAGGAGGAGTACCAGTCAGAAGAGGGGGACGAAGACGAGGAGGAGGAAGAGAGGGAGACAGAAGAGGAGGAGGAGGACGGGCAGGAGGGCACAGAAGTCGTCTCGGGTGCCCGTGAGGCCCCCACCGTGCGGTCTGGGTCCCTGTTCCGCATTCTGGTCCATTCCCTTCTACACAGCGACCGTGACCTGGTCCGGCCCCACGCGGGCCGCGTGGGGGCTCGGCGCCGCTTCTGGCAGCGCTTGGACCTTGCAGACCTTGCAGACCTTGCAGACCTTGCAGAGGGCCCCGCGCCTCCTCAGGAGGTGGAAGCCCCGGGAGAGGGACCTGTGCCCCAGGAGCGGGAAGACCTGGGAGAGGAAGCTGAGGTGTGGGGGGGCGAGGCCCTGGCTGATGCCTCCCAGTCCTGGGAGGCTGGAGCCTGTGGCCCCGAGGGCAGGGCCCAGGCTGGCGAGTGGCGGCCGAGTCCTCAGGCCCTCGCAGCCCCTGTTGGGGCGTCTGGCCCAAAGGCAGGCGGTGCTCAGCGCTTGCCTCTAGCACTTACGCAGCGGGTCAAAGCTCTCAAAAACCTCCAGGCACGACATGCGCAAGTAGAAGCCCAATTCTATAAAGACCTTTTTGATCTCGAGAAAAAGTACGCTGCCTTCTACGAACCTCTGTTCGATAGGAGAGCTGCCATCATCAATGCAATTCATGAGCCCACAGAAGGGGAATGTCAGTGGGCAGTAGGTGTGGCGGAAGGGGCTTGGGAAGAAATGGATGCAGAGCCTGAAGGAAAGGGGCAAATAAATGGCATACCTCACTTTTGGCTGACAGCTTTTAAAAATGTCAAGATGCTCGGTAGGATGATCCGGGGAAATGACGAACTTGCCCTGGAGCACTTGACAGATGTGAAAATAAAGTTTTCTGGGGTCGATGAACCAATGGGCTTCACCGTAGAATTTATCTTTGAGTCAAACGAATACTTTTTCAACCAAGTTCTGACGAAAACGTACCGAATGCGCTCAGACCCAGATGATTCTGATCCCTTCTTCTCCAGAGGGCCAGAGATAATCAGCAGCACAGGCTGTGAGATCTACTGGAAAGAGGGGAAAGACCTCACCATGAAAACTCTCGAGCTGCAGAAGTGTGAGGGCCGTGGAAGTGTGGTACCAGCCACGGACAAGGTGCCCAGTCGTTCCTTCTTCACCTACTTCTACCCTCCTGATTCTCCTGAGGGTAGGGTATTGGATATCGCCACTGATTATAAGTTGGGCTATTTTTTCCGTGAAGTTCTGGTCCCAAAGTCCGTATTATTCTTCACGAAAGAAGCGACTGAATATCAGTGTGAAGACTCTGATGAAGAGGTCCAAGAAGCTGAAGGGCCAAGAACCGAAGAACCAGGGCGAGGACCTGAAAAGGATGTGGACCCAGCAGAGGGCAGCCCCGGGGAAGCCAGGTATCTGTGTGCAGCTCCGAGTATCACCCAGCCATTCCTGACATAGGCCTATTGTGTTATGTTTTTAAGTTTCCTCCACAAAGCAAATAGTAGTAAAGGAAATTTGGCTAAAGCCTAGTTTCAGGACAGCTTAACGTTCGTAAGGCGTGTATGCTAGATAATGTAGAATGGAGCGTGTTCTGAAATGTGCTTCGCTCCCAGCTGCAGGCCCTCCGAGCGGTAGCTGTAAGACTTCTGCAGGTGGGAAACTTATCAGACCTGGTAGCCGCGAGCACTGTTTGTCTGGAACACAGTTGCCAGAACAGGCGGCTGAAGTGACTGGAACGTGCGCTAGCTGGGCCTTCATCAGTGGGCTACAGCAGTACGGTCTCTTGGGCTAACTGGGAGAAAATGCCCGTGAGAATGTGACTGCTGACAAAGGTGTAGCAAGTGAACATTTTCAAGTGGGAGCCCACTGGTTGATTGATACCTAACTGTTTGTTCAGTTGTAAAGGTTTATATTTCATGGGACAGTCAGTCAAAAGAGAAGAACGTTAGCCTCGGTAAGACTGTTGTTCACCACTGAATTGGTGATTAAGTCAGCTTGTATCTTGCCTGTCCTCTCCTTCTCTTTCTTCCTTTGCTTTTCCCTGTCCTTCTCCTCTTCCTTTTCGCAGGCCTGGAAACAGAGGGTCTGGGAGTGACTGATGGATAGAGCACAGGCTAGTAAGGTGGAAAGACTGACTTATTTAATGAGTCTCTCAAGAAAACAACAGCAACAAAGCAGGCGTTTCTGGTGTTTGGCAAGTGGGAGAGGAGGTTGGTGTGAGGGGTGCATGATGGAAGACACGTCCAGACGTCTGCGTCGCAAGGGGAAAATGTGTTGATTTCTCTTGATGGTACAACAGGCGTACGTAGGATTGCCTGTTTTCTTAGATTTAGAAAGTCAGTGTTGCATGTTCTTGGCTTGCAATTGCTAATTGTCTCTTATTTCATCCCACAGTTCTCAGGCATAGAAAGACACGATGGAGGAAGAAACAACGAAATTGTTCTTCACGGATTTGAGATTTTCTGCTTCTCAGTAGCCAGTGGGAATTTTATCAACACTGGTTTTGTTCCCGATTTCATCATGCAAAAAGTGTTATCCACCTTCATCTGACTTTTCTCTTAAGTTTTTCAGATACGTTTGACAGCATTTGCCCCTGTTAAAAATAAAAGTTTGCCAGAAATGGATAAGCTGCAGAGTTCTTAGGTATATAACACTGATGCAGGTCTATCCTTGTATCTTTTCTTTTTGCTTTGTGCCACCTTACTGTCATTGAAACCGTGTCTTAAGTTCTTTTATTGCCGCCACAAGTTAATTAAAATGCCAGTGTATAAACAGTTAACGTAAAGGGAGAGGTGGAGGTCTAGCCCCTACTTCCTTCTATTGAAAGAAACCGACGGATGACCAAGCTCATCCGGAGACCAGATGGTGCCACTGGGCTGCTGTGGACCAGCGGCATCAGCGTCACCTGGGAGCTTGTGAGGAATGCAGATGCTCAGGCCCCACTCCAGAGTTACTGAATCAGACATTCTGAAGGTGGGCCGGCAATCAGAGTTTTACGTGTCCTTCAGGTGACTCTGAGAAGCACACTAGAGTTTGAGCATCACTGGTTTAGAGCAGTGATGGGTGTGGGGGGCCGGGGAGGACTGTGAGGGACTGAGCTTCTCCTGTGGTAAGGCCAGCACTGACCCAGCCACTTGACACTATTTTCGGTCAACTGGACGGGACAGCAAAGGCTGGAGTGGGGATGAGACTAGAATTCTCTCAAGGGTCTGAGACACAGAAAGACCTCCAAGAGGGGCAAGGATTGGATGGTGGCAGTGGCAAAAGTGGGTGAGGGAACAGACTAGTTTCAGAAGGATAGAACCGTTACGATACCACGAATACGAAGTTTAAGAGCATGTAAAACAATCACATATTGATTATGGACGCGTATATGTAGTAAAAGGCATGCGTGGGGGGGGGGATGCACGCACGGAGTGTGTAGAGGGGCACGCATGAGAACGACAGACCCCTTGCTAAGGGTAGTGGTGACGTCTTGTGGAGAGGGGGAGAGAATTCAACTGGGAAGGGTTGCTCACAGGGCTGCCATAACCAGTTACCACAAGGTAGGCGGGTGGCTTGAAACAACATAAAAGTTTAATCTCCCACAGTTGCAGCAGCCAGCAGTCTGAAAGCAAGGTGCTCCAGGGGAAAATCCTCCTCATCTTCTCCAGTTTCTGCTGCCTCCTGGCATTCCTTGGCTTGTGGCAGGAGAACTCCAGTCTCTGCCTCTGTCTTCACAAACTGGACAAACTGTAGCATATGTAAGCTGTAAAGTTTTCAGGGCAACGTTCAATTAAGGGCCTGCATGCCACGTGTAAAATTACTTGAAAGTTTCAAATCAACTAATAAACTATTAAACAAGGTATCTCATCTACCAAATAAATACACCATCTTGATTGCCAGGAAACCAACTTCAGATTTAGAATACTTTGCATATTTCAGGGTTTTTTCCTTGTTTAGCTCGTTACGCTAATTTAAAATCACAAAGCTATCGGTAACAAGTTTGTGTTAGCAATAGTTGCGTGATATTGAAGAGGGCACGTTAGGAGACCGGGAGTCTCCAGGTCTGTCCTCTCCTGGGCCAGGCGTATTAGTTCTCCATTGCTAAACAAAACCAAATCACCACATAAATGATAGACGGATCAAACTACAGGAACATACCTAATGTAATCAAGAGTGTGACATTCCATTGACATTTTCACATTCTGATGGTTAGAAGAAAATCACAGGTCCAGGCCAACTTAAGGGGATGGAAAATTCAAGAGCAGGAATAAGAAAAAGTTTGAGGGTCACTTAGGGTCTGTGTACAACACCTGTTGTGTGCGTACAATACCTGGGCTCCTCCGAGTTCTGTTCCAGCGATGTGGGGAAAGGGGGACCCCCACCCCAGGCCACTGGTCCACATCACAGGCCCCAGGTCCAGCCTCTTCCTCTTCTCTACTCACTCTGAGCTCCATTCCTCACCTCAAGAGATCTCACATGCACATGCGTGGATGTTGAAGTCCACTTGTCCCCTGTTCCCTGAATATAGTCACCAACAGTTGGTTTCCTCCCAGTCCTGGAAGTAAGTATAACAGTGCAGTGCCACTTAACCCTCAGAAGCACAGATCCAGGGAAGAGGAGCATGCAGGCTTCTTGGAACTTGGGGTTTAGGGCCACTGTGCAGCAAATTCAGGACCCCTGATACATGGAACAAGGTTGGGAGCAGGCTGTGTGCACATCTCCTTGATCTCACACACTGCACCCTTGGCTGTTTGCAGAGAGATGAAGCTGGAAGAGGGTGGTAGTGGCTCCCCTAAAGTGTGGGATCCGTGACAAGCCCCTCTAGCCTGGGTCTCAGAGCAGTAGTAAGACCAGCAGCTGGTTCATCACAGACACTGTGACAGCCAGCCTCTAAGAGCACCCCAATGATCCTGTCTCCTGGTGTTCATGCCCCAGAGTAGAGCCCTACCTCATTTAATAGAGATGACCTATGTGACCAAGCATTTGTCATGCAGCAATAGAAAACAAAACAGATGTTGTCACAGAGTAGGATTTTGTGGTAAACAACAACAAACAAGCAAACACCTGAAAGGTGGGAATGGCTTTGGAAATGGCCAGAGGGCAGAATCTGGAAGGACTTTGAAGAGAGTGGTAGAGATAGTCAAAGATGCTTTGAAGAGACCATTATCAGAAGCCTGATGGCCATTGTGGAGCCTGCCTGTGAGTGTAAAGGGAAGTACAAAAAACGTTATTGGAAACTGGAGGAAAGGATCCCTTTTTAAGTAGTGTAGTGGTGTGGGAATTAAAAAAAAATGAAGTGTTGAAGGTGCTGCCTGTCTTCTTACCATTCATGGCAAGATGGGAGACAATAAAGTTAAAGTAAAGGACGGACTTTAGCTTAGATAAAAAGGGAGACAGAACCTGCTGCTTTGAAAATCCCCAGCCTCTCCTAGATGGCAAAAGATACTAAAGTTAACAAAAGGCTTCTAGGCAAAGGCAGCATCTAGAAGCCTTCCAGAAAAATATGATGTAAAGATGAAGCCAAGGATGTGACAATAAGTCCTCTGTTTAGGCCTCAGGACAATCTGGGCCAGTACCTCAGAGATCCTTAAAGTGACAAAACAGGACTTCTAATAGAAGTTGAAGGATATTATTCCTAAGCAGTCTCAGTAGAAGCCCAAGGCCCAGAGGACTTATCTCAGAGAGTTGTGGATGTGCCTGTGAATGAAAAATACTGCAGAGAATACTAGTAAACAAAGAATGCAGAAGCTATCAAATCATCAGCGGCTGCCGCACCCCCCAGGGAAGACAAGCCTGCAGCCCAGCCTCTGCAGCCACTCACAGCAGTGCGCCCTGAGGGGACTCAGAATAAGAAAGGACAGGATACTGGCCCTGGCTAGCTGGGTGCTTGTCAAAGGGATGAATTCAATGAGCCCAAACGTTTGGTCCCTCGCATAGGAGAAAAGAGCTAAATTCTTTAACTTGGGATGTCTGGTTTTCTTCAGTTAACAAGTAATCTTTAATGTTCTGACTACCTGGTCTTTGTTGTAAAACTCCTATATATCCTGGCTCCTCCCGTACCTCTTTGGAGCAGTCCCTCAGAGCAGTCTGAGAGGTTGTTATCCCGGGCTCAGAAGTGTCCACCAAATAAAACATAACTCTCGACTTTAAGGCTGTGCATTTATTTCAGTCGACAGTTTTGGCGACCATTACAAAGGGACCCAGAGCAGACTCCTCTCCTTCGCCTGAACTCTACGAGGATCTGGAGCCTTGGTACCAGCAGAGGCCTCTTGGGCCCATCCGCCTCCTCGGAGAGTCCATACGAATTTGGATGAGTCTCTCCTGGTTCTAGGGTCTCTCGTTATTAGTTGATGATCTAAGTTTTATTCAGTGGTGTTAAACTCCTCTCTGGAGGATAGGTTATCCTTGAAACAGGTTCAAGAAGTACCTGGGTTATCCTCAGTGGAAGGCACTGGGAGGATTTTACTCAGTTTAGACATTGAGTGGTTCTATCCTCAGTTAAAAGACTGGAAAAACTTTGTTCAGTTAGGAGAACAATGAGTGTAGGGTTGGACTGGGTAATTAGGGAAAAAACTGGCCTGTCATTTTTGCTTGAATTGGCAACCTTAATAGAGTTTGTTAAAATAAAACTGAAATTTTATGAGAGCTGTTCGGCTCCAAAGATGGGACCCTCCTCTTGGCCGGTAACGGCTTTCTTAGGTGACTGAGAAACTTTCAGGAGTGGTGGAGGCCAAGACCTCATACCATGCATATGCCCCTGTAGGGAAACCCACTAGCAATTGGTACACTGACAAACTTACCTTAAAACAGGGAATATAACTTTCAAAACAAAAGAAAAAGGAACGACAGATTGCCAGTCTCCAACTAATACACCAGCCAGGTTTATGTACGTAGAAAGCTTACAACTTTAATTGGGAATTAATGAAAATCTCACCCTAAAAATAACTAAGGCAGGGCTCTTTTATTGCATATACAGTTAAGTTTTTAAAAAATGCCAGCCTGATAAAAGCTTTTTTCAGAATTCTGACCTTACAAAAACCCTTTTAGGACGAACTTGAATTTCTCTTCCTGTGTCCTTGAAATGTAAATGTTTTATCTTTCTCTGGGCATTTTGTGTGTATGTATGTATGTATGTATTATTTTTTTAAAGAAAACTTGGACTCTGCCATCCAAAAGGTACAAATATGATACATATGGCAACCAAGCAAATAAATTGGGATTCTGAACAATACTTTGATTGTACCAATTCTCAGGCATTTTGCCATCTTAACCTTCGTTGCATCAGCCTGGACCACAACGGCCTTTACCTTTTGGGGAGTAAACTTGAATTTTATTTAGGCAGCACCCCCTCAACTCTCTTGTGGGAAAGCCTCTTCATCTTATTGGTTTGAAATCATTACTAATTATATATATATATGATGTGTATATATATATATATATATATATATATATATAATGATTAATATATATTAAAAAATAATACATAATACATATATATTATATATATGTATTATATACATGTATATATACACATGTATATATATACATGTATATAATATATATATAATACATCATATATATATATAATACATCATATATGTATATATATAAAAAATTGACGGCCAGATGATGGATCCTTTAAATTGGAAAAACGTCTAACTTGGTAAAACTTTGGAGAGCTCTCATTATGAATAGCAGTTTTATTTGTACCTATAAAAATCAATCAGATTTAAAGGTAAAAATGTATATGTCTAATGGTTAACCTAAGAACTCCCTCAGTTTAAACCAAAACTTGGTTTGGAAAGCGATATTTGTGTTTTCCCTTTCCCCTCAATGGGTTTTAGAGATGCTATAATAAAAACATTAGAATACTTGATGTTAATTAGGTTGAGTAACTTGAAAAAGGAATATAGAAAATGTCTAAAAGACTTTTTTTTTTTGACAAGGGAAAAAATAAGGGACTTATCCCAAATGGATAAATACTTTTCAGATGGTTCTTTAAAATAGGATAAGTAAAATGGACATTTATGGATTAAGATACAAGGTTTTGATACTACACTATGTAAGGTTAAAAAGGCCAAAGGGACCTCCTACTGGTCCCCAACATTAAAGTTCAAACAAGTCCGCTTTATTTACCCCAGTTTAAAATGTATATATTTATAGGGCTGGAAAAAATATATACACTGAGATACTTGTTCAACAATTGGGGCATCAGTTAGACCAATTGATCAAATTTAAAAATTGACAAGGGCCTAAGTCCTTTGGCTCAAACTCCTCTGGGGATCCCAGAGACTTTTATATAAAATTAGATAAAATGGGCAAGAAGTAAAAGAAAAAGGTTTCTAGCACTTCTTCTAAAAACAAGTCTTATTGGTTGTGTTAGGTAGTTTAGATGGAAATGAGCACTGGGCAGGGGGAGAGGAAGAGGAAAGGAATAATCCAGAACACAAGGAACCTGAGCGGTCAGTCAACCAGAATGCAGGGAATGTGAGTTATCAATGAATCAATCCATACGAAACCAGGATATAAAAAGGAAAAACGAGGGAACGGCGCCATGTTTCTTGTCTTGAATTGGCCTGCTCCCAATTCCTAGGAGTGTACTATCTTTCACTATTTTTTTTATTTCTCTAATAAAAATCTTGCTTATATCACACTTTTTGTCTCTTGTCAGAAATCTTTTTTTCAGGTGACTAAGAACCACGGTAATTCTTATTTTCCTTTTTCCCAGTAACATTAATTTTGGTGCCATGACTCAGATTGCATGCTTAAACCTAATCTTTCCTCCTTCGTTTTCCTCTCCCTCCCCAAGGCCAGCCAGCTGAGCACAAGCTCCTGGGGCCAGCTGTGGCAGCTGGACCAAGAACACAAGGTGTGGTAGCCACTGGCTAAACTAAAGGAGATCACTCCAATTAGACCATGGAGACACCCAGCACACAATGGGATACCAAGAGTCTAGCCTTGCTGGGACTCCTTTGGGCTGAATATTGCCAGCTGGGACCATTTTAATCTTGTAGATTTTGGCCCTCAAAAGAAAAACACTTATCTCTAACCCTAACTCACTCCTCTATTTTTGCTCCCCCTTTCTCTGGCTGTCCCAGTTGAGCAGCTCTCCTGCTCCTGGATCACTGACCACCCACAGGGTTAAAACTCACTATTTCCTTGGACTGCGGTGACTCCCAGCTCATGGTAAGATTATGGCCGCTTTCCCCATCCAGAGAGGAGGCTGGGATGCCGGATCCTCCTTCAGTGGACCAATGACCCTGGGACACCAGGCTCTCTTCGGTCCATGGCTTCAGGGTACTCTTGGCTACATGCAGAAGACTCAGACATCAGACTATAGCCTGTGGGCTTCACCTTGGGACACTGAGCTCTGAAGACCCTCCTTCCCCCAGTATCCTGCCCTTCAGATGGAAAGCCAACAGCTGATCCCTGCTGACACTCCCCTGGGCTACATCTTAGCCCAAACCATGGCCCATAAATAGGAGCATAAATTCAACCACCTTGCTCCAGCTTAATCTCTTCTACAATACACAAGACAAATGGTCTAAAATATCATATATCCAGATCTTTTATTTGCTGAGGGACAGCAATGATCTCCTAAAGAAATGCAAAATAACCACCTTGGCCATGGTTACTATCAGAAACCTGCTATCCCCAACACCTCCTTGAAAGGGCGCTCCCTTAAACGTACGTCCTCCCCTGCTCTCCCTACCATATACCCCTCCTTTAAAGGGTGAATTTCTCACCCAGTCTGCCCCTGACATTAGATGAAAACTCTAAAAGGTGATCCAGGAACCTGGAGTAACTCTTGATGAAATGCTAACCATCGCTGCCAGTTTTTTATAATCAAGATCAGGTGCAAGAGGCCAAGGCTCAGGAGAAGGAAAGAGGGAAGGAGGCCAGGCATGCCCAGATGATTATGTCCCTTCAGGGCAGCCACCATCCTTACATACCCAGACCCCAACAGATGAGTCCAACAACAAGTGCAACATCTGCCACCAACTTGGTCACTGGGCCAAAGAATGTCCCTACAGGGACAGATCTTCAAGATCTGCCTGTTTCTGGTGTAACAAGCAAGGTCATTGGGTGGCCTGTCCCTCAAGCTGTGGGAGCCCATGATTGGGTTAACAAATTGTAACAGACCCCAGCCGCTTATCTCCTTAAAGAAGAGCAAATGTGCTTAGTAACTGCCTTGCTTGCATAGTTGAGGTTTTAGCAAGGACCCAGGCCCTCTGCTATAAATGCTGGGCGTGCCTGCTGTTAGATAGTCTTCTATCCCCAAAACAGCCTTGGGCTGGAATGGTAAACAAATTATAAAAAACTGCAGACTCAGAGTTGAGAAGGCTGGTTAGCCAATGACGGGTAAGATCCCCTGGGTGGGGGGCAACCTAAGACAGGCACAGCCGCCTGAGTCCAAGAAAAATGTTGTTAAGCAGCTGATTCTCATGCATTCTGCCCTGATAAGCTGAAAGGCTCAACACGAATATGATTTACCAAAAAGGGTCTTCTGACCTTGAGCCAAACACCAACAATAAACAAAGCCTTTGTACTCATTGTGATCCCACCCTGTCCTTCCCTAAATTCCTGCATTCCTCCTTTGACTGTACACAATAAATATGGGAGCATTTGAGAGGCTCGTGGAGTTGGCTCCCGACTCCCTCTCACTCTCTTGACTTTTTCCACAAAGTCTTGAGTAATTCATTGTGTCTCGGTGGGACTTCTGCTGGCCAGAACCCACAACTGGTGACGAACCCACATCGAGCCAAAATAGCCCACTGGGGAGAACAAACCTATGATCTGCAGATGGTCGTCTGGGACTAAAGAAGCCCCCCTCAATCAGCCCCAGTGCAAGAGATCTTCATCACTGGGCTGGAGCCACAGGTACAAATGGATGTAGCAGGTAAGACAATGACTTTTCTTTTGGATACCAGGGCCACCTACTCTGTCCTAACTTCCTTCTCCAGACCCTTCTCTTCTAGATCCTACAACACACCTACCCTTCTGGTCATTAAGAAGGATGGGGCCTATAGAGTAGTCCAAAATTTAAAAATTATAAACGAGGCTGTAGTGCCTCTTCATCTAGTGGTTCCAAACCTCTATGTATTACTAATAACATACCTCCAGGAACCCAGTGGTACCCTACCTTAGACCTAAAAGATGCTTTCTTCTGTATACCCCTTAGTCCCCAGTCTCAATAATTATTTGCCTTTCAGTGGGATTCATCCAATGGGTATCAAAGCCAGCTAACCTAGACAGTACTACCACAGGCGTTTAGAGACAGTCCTCACCTCTTTGGGCAAGCTTTGGCCCAAGATTTCCAGGACTTACAGCTTGAAAAAGGAACTATTCTCCGATATGTAGGTGTCTTACTTATCTGCTCCCTTACTCGAGAACAGGCCATCCAACGTGCAATCCAAACTCAACTTCTTGGCTGCGCAGGGATATAAAGTTTCCAGGTCCAAGGCCAAAATGATCAAACAAGAAGTAACTTATCTAGGAGTTGTTTCAACTTCTGGAAATCATAGCCTTTCCCCTGAATGAATTCAGGGACTCTTACAACTCCCTAATCCCACTGCTTGAAAAGAGCTCAGAGCATTTCTTGGATTAACAGGTTACTGTAGACTTTGGATCTCTAACTATGGGTCTATAGCCCAACCTCTATATGACAGTTTAAAGGGTAAGGATGATTCTACCTCTCCAGTGGGGTCCTTCCCAATAGGAAACAATGGGAAAATTAAAAAATCTAGTAAGATCCCCAGCATTGGGGCTGCCAGATCCCACAAAGCCCTTCCAGTTCTATGTTCATGAGAGAGGAGGAATAGCCTTGGGGGTCCTCACCCAATAGCTGGGTCCTACCCAATAGCCCATGGAATACCTCTCTAAGTGGCTAGATCCCACTACTTGAGGCTGGCCTTTCTGCCTAAGAGTGTTGGGAGCCCTCTTCACTCCATTTAAGTAGGTATGACCCTTGTTTGCCCCCTTCGTCCCTTGGCTAGGATTGGCTCTATGTATTTGACCTCTAACTTTTCAACCTTCTTATAAAATGTGTTTCTTCTCATCTAGAGTCAAACTTCAAATGGCTATACAACAAGGTAATCCACCAATCAGCCAAGACAGTTTTTATACTAGCCTTCAATGGACACTGACCCTTCACTCACCACTGGCCCAGTGATAGGATAGCCAGCTAGTCTGGGACCCCAACGAGTTCCATTGTCACCCCAGATCAGCAGGAAGTAGCTAGAGCAGTCATTGCCCTCTACATCCCAAGGATTTGAGGTCCTATGACTAGAGGGGGGAATGTTAGGTAGTTTAGATGGAAATGAGCACTTGGCAGGGGGAGAGGAAGGGGAAAGGAATGATCCAGAACACAAGGAACCTAAGCACAAGGAACCTGAGCTGTCAGTCAACCAGAGCACAGGGAACTCGAGTTATCAATCAATCAATCAATACAAAACCAGGATATACAAACAGGAAAATCTAGGGAACGGTGCCATTTTTTCTGTCTTGGATTGGCCCGCTCCCAATTCTCTGGAGTATACTATCTTTCACTATTTTTTTTTTTAACCTCACTGATAAAAGTCTTGCTTGTATCACGTTCTTTTTCTCTTGTCAAAAATCTTTCTTTCGGGTGACTGAGAACTGATCTTGTTATATCTGTTGCAGATTTGTCAAAAAAATAATAGTAATTTGCTGTAATAAAATTCTTATAAGTAAATCAAATGCAAATGAGATAAGAGCTTTTGGATAAATGCTTTAAAAATAAGTATATTTTAGAAATGTATACTTAAAATAATCTCTACAAATATTTGGAATCTTAAAATTCTAGAGTTGTGCTAAATTAAGTTAAATGATGGGAGTTTATTAAATAACTAGGTCATTCCCAAATACAGTAAGATATTAAAACATTCATTACTAAACATTGGTTTCCCTTTACAGAGAAGCTAAAGGTATTTTGGGGACTATTGATAAATATGTTTGCTGCCACCCTAAGAGATTTTCTATTAAAAAGCACATGCTTTTAGAAATTATTATTGGTATTTATATTTGTCAATCTACAGAATACTAATGCAGAAGACAGTTTATAATTGCTTATTTCCTAGTTTTCACTGGAAACTAAGGATTTTAAAAGTGTTCTAATTTAAATATGTAATTAAAGCTACTAGAAATAATAACATTTTTGGTATACAGTAAAAAATAGAGTGTATGTTTTCAGCAAAAAGGTATAAAACATGAAATTACATTTTGCTACTTAGAGTTGGTAGTTTCTAGATGTGGGAATTAAGGGATAAAATAATATGGATACAGAAGGTGATAGAAGGTTATGGAGAATCCTGAGAAAAGAGTTTTGTGTATGGCTGGGATTGACTAAATGGATTTCGTTAAGAGTAAACTGAAACATGATTGGGTTTTAATTCTCTATGTTAAGAAAACAAAGTTTCTTAGAGTGCTACTTTTGATAACAGACTGTGTGAGTGTGCGTTAAGTAATTTGTATCTGTTTTTAAAACCACTGTCACTTTGGTTGAGTAAATGAGTATTGTTTAACAGTGACCTATGATTTTATCTGATCAAGTGTTTTGAAACTTTTTAACAAGCTTCCCAAAATATCAAATTTTGATTAAATTCTTTTGACCTTCAGCTAAGCTAACTTTGGGATGCTTCAAAGGGCCCCTGAAATATCCCAAAGAGAGATATTAAACTAAGTAGACTACATACATCTCAAAAATGTTCTCCTAGGACAGTCTACCCAAGCAATAGAAATAAAAGCAAGAATAAACAAATGTGACCTAATTAAACTTACAAGCTTCTGCACAGCAAAGGAAACTATAAGCAAAACAAAACGACAACCTACAGAATGGGAGAAAGTTTTTGCAAATGAAACCGACAAAGTCTTGATCTCCAGAATATATAAGCGGCTCATACAACTTAATAAGAAAAAAACAAACAACCCAGTCAAAAATGGGCAAAACACCTAAACAAGCAATTCTCCAAGGAAGAAATACAAATGATCAATAGGCACATGAACAAAATGCTCAATATCACTAATTATCAGAGAAATGCAAATCAAAACTACAATGAGGTATTACCTCACACCAGTCGGAATGGCCATCATTCAAAAGTCCACAAATGACACGTGCTGGAGAGGGTGTGGAGAAAAGGGAACCCCCCTACACTGCCGGTGGGAGTGCAGTTTGGTGCAGCCACTGGCAAACAGAATGGAGATTCCTCAAAAGACTAGGAACAGACTTACCATATGACCCAGGAATCCCGCTCCTGGGCATGTATCCAGAAGGAACCCTACTTCAGGATGACACCTGCACCCCAATATTCATAGCAGCACTATTTACAACAGCCAAGACATGGAGACAGCCTAAATGTCCATCAACGGATGACTGGATAAAGAAGTGGTGGTATATTTATACAATGGAATACTATTCAGCCATAAAAAGTGACAACATAACGCCACTTGCAGCAACATGGATGTTCCTGGAGAATGTTGTTCTAAGTGAAGTAAGCCAGAAGGAGAAAGAAAAATACCATATGAGATCGCTCATATGTGGAATCTAAAAAAAACACACCATAAATTCAAAACAGAAACAGACTCAGACATAGAATATAAACTTGTGGTTGCCAACAGGGCAGGGGGTGGGAAGGGACAGACTGGGATTTCAAAATGTAGAATAGATAAACAAGATTATACTGTATAGAACAGGGAAATATATACAAGATCTTATAGTAGCTCACAGCAAAAAAAAATGTGACAATGAATATATACATGCTCATGTATAATTGAAAAATTGCTCTACACTGGAATTTGACACAACATTGTAAAATGACTATAACTCAAAAAATGTTAAAAAATAATGAACTAGACTTATTTAGTATGTTAAATTACTTTTAAAAAAGTCAAGTAATTGGGGATAAAACTTAGGTTATATTGTAGAAATAAAAGTCACTAGTATAGTTATTCTAAAATTCTTAAAAACCTATGTCCTGATATCAGTCATAATTCTAATTATTATCTTAAAATGTTGTATGTCAAAAATATCCAAGTTGCTTGTTAATTGCGTTATAATCAAATCTTTAACCATGTCATTCTAAGTCTTGTCATATAAACTGTCATTGTTTTACTCTAATGCTTTTATAAAATGAAGATCTTCAGGAAGATTCATAAAAAGGGTCTTTTAAACAAAAATGTTCCTGATAATTTTTAGATCATACCACTGAACTGGTAAATTTTAAAACTCTAATGGAAACCTGATGACTTTATGCAGATAAAAATTAATTACATGGAACTAAATGAACTGATAAATATGATTGATAACTTAATGATTCTAGAGAAACATACTGGCCTTTACTCTTTATTTTTCAAAAAAACCCTTTCCTCTTATTCTATGACCTACAACAAGTTGATAAAGTATGCCTTTGTAAACAAGCATAAAACATTTATCTTTTTTTCTCATCTTGATCCTTCCAAAATTTCACTTCTCCAGCTGGCTCCCCTGTGGATATGAGGGTTATTGCAAACAGATTACAACTAGTTACACTAATCATTGTTGTAATTTGTTGTTTCTAAGTTGTTATTCTCTGTATGACTTTATTAATGTTACTAACTGTATTGCTTATTCTATTTTATAAGATTGTTGTCTCTTGTATTTCCCAGTGTGTAACTAGGCCTCTGATAAGATGGCTAAACATCTTGGAAAAAATAGATCACATTATAACCCTGTATAGAATAATTATAATAGTGTGATTATACATATGAGAATGAGCAAGGAGGGAAAACATTTCCTGGATCATAATACACTAGTAAGACAGGCAATCCAGAGAATCTTGAGCATCACCAGAGCCTAGTCCAAAAATTAGCCCTTTGAGTGGCATGTCAACAGAATCTTCCACCTGATCCTAGGAATGAGACTTCCTAGGACCCTCAGACAAAATTGGTCATGAAATGTCTCTGAAAATATTGGTCGAATTTAGGACCAAGGGGAAGCACTGTGAAAAAAAAATACTACAAACAATATCAGCAAACAAAGACTGCTGAAGCCCTCAAGTCATCAGCGGCTGCCCCCACCCCCCCCAAGGGAAGACAAGCCTGCAGCCCAGCCTCTGCAGCCACTCACAGCAGTGCGCCCTGAGGGGACTCAGAATAAGAAAGGACAGAATACTGGCCCTAGATAGCTAGGTGCTTGTCAAAGGGATGAACTCAATGAACCCAAATGTTTGCTCCCTCCCATGCCTAGAAAAGAGCTAAATTCTTTTAACTTGAGATGCCTGCTTTTCTTTAGTTAACAACTAATCTTGTAATGTTCCAACTACCTGGTCTTTGTTGTAAAGCTCCTATATCTCCTAGCTCCTCCCCTACCTCTTCGGAGCAGTCCCTCAGAGCTATGTGAGAGGCTGTCATCTAGGGCTCGAGTCCTCCCGCCAAATAAAACAGAACTCTCAACTTTTAGGCCGTGCGTTAATGTCAGTCGACATGCCTTCTGTCTAATGTAGTGAAGCCCAGTAAGACTCCTTAGAAGGGCATGTACGGCCTTTAAAAATAAAAATCTAGCATAAAGACAGGTAGTGCAGCACAAATTGATCACAAACAATTTGAGGCCCTTCAAATGACATAATGTGGATAACTTCCTACTTGGACTACCCTTTCATTTTGAATAATGGTGACAAAAGCCCCTGGGTCATTCCATAAGGAATACTATATGCTACTACATTTTAAAATGTTAACACTGATGACCAAAAAAGGATGGTGGATTCATTACATTAACTTCATTTTAACAGACTTTTATGCAGCACATACTAAAAAGAAAACACAGTACTAGGTGCTTGAGAAGACAGAGCGAAATAAACTTTCAGATTCCAATCATTCAGAAGCTCATATCAAAGGGAGTAGGGGTGCAGAAGTGTAAAAAAATATATATATGGATATGATATGTGCTCCCATCAAATATGAAAGGAGATGTTAATGAAACCTAGACAGCATCTATACAGCCTTGCCAACATGCAGAAAGGAGATCTACCCTCCACCCTCTGGCCTTTCTCCTCTCATCCTATATTCTGGTCAACTAAAACTTCATTTTTCCCCTGAAGTAGTTTCTATTTATTAGGCCCATTTTCTCCTTTTGCTACTTATGTAAAACTTTATTTTATGCAGGAAATATTCCAGACCTACACAATAGTATAAAAATACTACATCCACGTACCCACCACATAATTGAGAAATACAACATTACAGGCAGTTGAAGCCCAATGTGTACCCGCAGTGGGTTGAATTGTGTCCTTCAGGAAGATATGCCCAAGTGCAGATCTCTGGTACCTGTAAATATAACCTAAATTGGAAATACTCTTTGCAACTGTGATCAAATTAGGTATCTTGAGATGGAGCGATCCTGGAGATGGACTGGGACGTAAATGGACTGAGGGATGTCCTTATAAAAGAAAAGACAGGGAGATTTAAGACAGGAAGATTTAAGAGAAATAAACACAGAGAAGCAGGTCATGTGCAGATAGAGGCATAGACTGGAGTTCTCCTGCCACAAGCCAAGGAATGCTCTTAGACATCAATTTGCACTTAAACTCTGTGCCAAGCCCTATACCAAGTAGGACCTTGTAAATATTAGCTCGTTAAATTTGTACAGCAATCTGATGAGGTTGATACCATTCTTCACCTCATTTACTGATGGGGAATTTGAGAATTATTATATGAGATAGGATTGGAGATATTAAGTCCTGAGCCCAAGATCTCACACCCTGTAGGTGAACTGGGACTTTTACCCAGGCTGTCTGGTTTGAGAGTTTACACTCAACTGCTGCGCCTGCCCCAAAGCACCAGGTCCTGCCTCTGCAGGGTAGCTCATACCTTGAGTTTAAAGACACGGGGGACTGGAAATTGCTTTTGTGTCGAGTTTATGTTGACAGTTTGCCTAAAGTTAAACTGAAATAATCTTTACACATACACTCACACACACCCACACACACCTCCAAATACATCTCTGAGTGATAGAAGTTTTTTGCCTCTACATAGTTTTTACAAATATTTTACACATCTCCCAATTCTTACAAAACCTTAAGGCTATTTTTGAGATTCTTCAGTAGAAAAACTGCCTCACCTGAGAGAGATGTTCCATCTGGGACTCAGGCAAAGGTTTTGAGTGTGCCTGAGGCTGGGATATTATCCAAAAACATGGGGAAGGAAGCTTTTTACTTAACTCTGAGTTTCCCAGGTATGTGAGAAAGAAGAGAAGTCATTATGTGTAGGAGTTTTTCTACCCAAAGATTAATTAAATCTGTAAATTTAATTAAAACCCACAGATTCCCTATTTATTGTATAAACACAAGTACAACTCCTAACAAAGGTCTGGAGTTTTGTTCTTGCATTTTTGGAAGTGGTGCTGCTGATGTTGTAGTCATTTCTGTGTTTATTTTGTCTCAAATTCATACTGTTTGAATTCTTTGTCAGGATATATGTGCTATAGGAAGAAGCAGATTCTAGGTGAAAGTTGTCTAAATATCTGAGCTCAAGATACTATACTCTGCTCTATGTTGCTAAGATTCTACCAACTCCATGTCATCTTTCCAACTGGCTCCCTCTTAAGGTCTGTCTGTAGAGATTTCCTGAGACAAGAAGCCTGGAGGACGGAGAATCCACTATGTCTTGTCTCTGTTCCTGTTCCTCTCACTTTCACCCCAATAAAGGCAATAATAATCTTTTTAATGAATTTTAAGAAGAATTTTTTTATATGTCATATATATATATTCTTTATCCTTTCATTTGTCCATGAACACTTAGGTCGTCACTATTCCTTGGCTATTCCAAATAATGCAGCAATGAGCATAAGAGAGCAGAGCAGAAGTCATTTCCTCTGGATATATTCCCGGGACTGGAATTGCTGGATCATGTGGTAGCTCTATTTTTAATATCTTAAGGGACTTCCATATTGTTTTCAGTAATGATGGTACCAATTAGCATTCCCACCAACAGTGCAAAAGGGTTCCCCCATTTTACCACACTCTCACCAACACTTGCTACCTCTTGTCTTTTTGATAATAGCCATACTAACAGGTCTGACGTCTTAATCATGATTTTGATTGGCATTTCCCAGATGATAAGTGATGCTGAACAACTTTTCAAAGACCTGTTGGCCAGTTGTATGTTTTCTTTGGAAAAAAATGTATATTTAGATTACATACTCTCTTATTAACTGAGTTAATTTTTTTGCTCTAGATTTGATTGAGTTTCCTTAAATATTTTGGATATTAACCCCTTAACAGGTATATAATAATTTGCAAATATATTCTTCCACTCTGTACATACGTGGCCTTTTCATTTGTTGATGGTTTCTTCTGCTGTGCAGAAGCCTTTTAGTTTGATGTAGTCCACTTGTTTGTTTTTGCTTCTGTGATCTTTGTTTTGGTGTCAATTCAAAAAAAAATCATTGCCAAGACCTATGTCAAAGAGCTTACCTCTATATTTTCTTCTACAAGTTTTACAGCTTCAGGCCTTATGTTTAAATCTTGACTCCATTTTGAGTTAATTTTGAGGAATAGTGTAAGATAAGGGTCCAATATCATACTTTTGCATGTGGATATCTAGTTCTCCAGCACCATTTACTGAAGAGACTATCCTTTCCCCATTGTGTGGGGCTCCCCATTGTGTGGGACTCCCCATTTGGAGCTCTTGTCAAATAGTTGAGCATATATGTGTGAGTTTATTTCTGGGCTCTCTATTTTGTTCCATCAATCTATATGTCTGTTTTTATGCCAGTACCACACTGTTTTCATTACTATTGCTTTGGATTATTATTTTTCTTTTTTTTTTTTTTTTTACATTTTCATCGATTCACAATCATTCCACAGTGTTGCGTCAAACTCCATATTGCTTTGGATTATAATGTAATATAAACTGCCAGAGATAAAGCACAGGATTTGGGTTGCTTGAAAAATAAACTACATCAACTGCCTTCAATAAGCTCAATGATAAAAGAATTAGGGAACATTAGAAAGGTGTGTCACAAAATAGAGACTATCACAAAGAGATATAAATTATAATTAGGGACAAATAACAGCATATCAACATACATAAAATGAGAGTTGCAGAGGAGAAGAAGGAGAGAAAACAGAATAAAATATTTGAACAAATGATAACTCAAAACTTCCCAAATTAGAGAAAATAACATGAATCTATACATCTAATAAGTTCAACAAACTCCAGGCAAGATAAACTCAGAGGGCACATCATGATCAAATTATCAAAATTGAAAGACAAAGAGTGAATCTTGAAAGCAACAGTAGAAATGACTCCTCACATACAAGTAATCCTCAATAAGAATTTGTTCCAATTGCACTACAGCAACCACAGAGGGCAGGTGGCATTAGAATGACACAGTAAAAGTGCAGGACAAATGAACAAAAATACTCTGTCTACCAAGAAATCTATATATGGGAAAATGAAGGGGAGAGAAAGACATTTCAAGATAAGCAAAAATTAAGAGAGTACCTAACAAAGCACTGAAAGGAGTCGACACTGAAATGAAAGAACACGGAACATTTATTTAAGCCCCTGAAGAAATAAACCACAAAGGCGAAGTTAACTACACAGACAAGTGCAAAAGCCAATATTACTGCATTTTTGGTTTGTAGCTCCTCTTTTTGTTCTCATATATGATTCAAAATACAAATTATAAAGCATTAACAAGAAATCTCTGTTAATGGACATCAAATACACAAATACATCATTTGTCACAATAACCACAAAAAGGGAGGTGGCAAAGCTGGAAAGAAGAAGAGTTTTTGAATACTACTGAAACTACCTTGGTATCAATACAAACTTGATTAGTATAAACTTAAGACATTAATTATAATCCCTGGGTTATCACCAAAAAACAAAAACAGAAAGCCCCCAAACATACAAACAAAAAACCCTTAAAAATGTAAAGGAAAAAGGAATGATAAAGGAATCACTGATGAACACTAGAAAAATTCATTTAATCACAGAAAAAGGCAGCAATTGAGGAGTTAAGAACAAAAAAAGGGTGACATAGGAAAAACAAATGGCAAAATGGCAGAAAAGTCTCTCTTTCTCAGCAATTACTATAATACCAATGAATAAGACTGTCCAAGGAAAAGGCAGAGATTGGCAAAGGGGATTAACAAAAACATCCCCCAATTATGTTATCTGCAAGAGATTCACCTTAGATCCAAAGACACATAGGGTGAAAAAAAGAGGATGGAAAATAATATTCTATGCAAATTCTATACCAAAGCGAGAGCTGGGGTGGCTACACTGATATCAGATGAAACACACTTTAAGATAAAAATGGTCACATAGTCAAACAAGAGCCTTGTATATTAAAAAAGGGAGTCAGTATATTAAAAAGATGCAATAATAATGTATCTATATGTCCGAAAACACATGAAACAAAAACTGACAGAATCGAATGGATAAGTACACAGTTTCTAAATAATCCTTAGAGACTTCACTACTCCATTTCCAATGAAAGATAGATACATAAACAGAAGAACAATAATGAAATTTAAAAGTCGAAGGACAACAAATAACTTAGTACACACAAGCAAACAAACTCACATGTGTTAGGAAAGCAGCACAATGGAGACAGGCAAGGTTGTTACACATGCTTGAAACAGGCACTTTGTTTGAAGTTGATTTACAATATTGTGTTCCTATCAGATCCCTTCCATCTATTTTATATATAGCAGAGTGTATCTATTAATCCCATATTCCTAACTAAACCATCAACCTGACATTTCCCTAAGCAACCATAAGTTAGATTTCTACGTCTGTGAGTCTGTTCCTGTTTTATAAATAAGTTCATTTGTATTATTTTTTACATCCCACATAAAAGTGACATGATATAATATTTGTCTTTTTCTGTCTGACATCACTTAGAATAATTGCTAGGTACATCCACATTGCTGCAATAGCAATATTTCATTCTTTTTTATGACTGAGTAGTATTCCAATTTATTTGTTTGTTTGTCTATTTATCTATGACATCTTCTTTATCCACTAATATGTCGATGGACATGTAGGGTGTTTCCATGTCTTGACTATTGTAAACAGTGCTGCTATGAACATTGGGGTGCCTGTGCATTTTTGAATGAGAGTTTTAGACTTCTCTGGATATATGTCCAACAGTGGGATTCCTGGATCATAGAATAACTATTTTTAGTTTTTTAAAGACCCTCTGTACTGTTTTCGATAGCGGCTGCACCAATTTACATTCCCACCCTTTTCTCCCAACACTCTTCAGCATTTACTATTCGTAGACTTTTTGATGGTGGACACTGATGGGTGTGAGGAGATACCTCATAGTAGTGTTGATTTGCATTTCTCAAATAATTAGTGATGTTGAGCATCTTTTCATGTGCCTGTTGGCCCTCTATATGTTTTCTTTGGAAAAATGTCTATTTAGGTCTTCTGCCCATTTCTTAATTCGGTTGTTTGTTTTTTTCATATTGAGCTGGAGAATGTCATTCTAAGTGCCAGAAAGAGAAAGAAAAATACCATATGTGATCGCTCATGTGGACTCTAAAAAAAAAAAACAATTGAACATAAATACAAAACAGAAACAGACTCATAGACATAGAATACAAACTTGTGGTTGCCAAGGGGGCGGGGGGTGGGAAGGGACAGACTAGGAATTCAAAATTTGTAGATACTCACAGGCATATGCAGAATAGATAAACAAGATTACATGGTATAGCACAGGGAAATATATACAAGATCGTATGGTAGCTCACAGCGAAAAAAAATGTGACAATGAATATATGTATGTTCATGTATAACTGAAAAATTGTGATCTACACGGGAATTTGACACAACATTGTAAAATGACTGTAACTCAACAAAAATGTTAAAAACGAGGTGTATGAACTGACTGTATATTTTGGAAATTAATCTCGTTTCGGTTGCATTATGTGCAAATGTTTTCTGCCAGTCCGTAGGTTGTCTTTTCATTTTGTTGGTGGTTTCCTTTGCTGTGCAAAAGCTTACGAATTTGATCGGGTCTCACTTGGAACAGGCACACTTGAGAGACAATCGGGGAGCTATATTATTCATGATCCTTCCTCTGTGGTGGGGCCTCAAGCTATGCCTTTCCACAACCCTTTAGAAGGTCAACCTGGGCCTGTCCCAGGGGGGCTCCTTTCCGCAAGACTGCCCCACGACCTACCCCCTACCTCCCCCTTCTGACCCACCTGCAGTTCTCTTTATCTCCCATCCACCCCACTGGTGAAGGAGGGATCCCCTACCCTAATGGTGTGAGATGGCCAAGCACACGACACTGGCACCGGACAGATGTGATTGACAGCTCTTTTAGTCACACATTCACACCCGGGGTGAGGACAGGGCATGCCGTGCAGCGCGGCAGGGGAGTTGTGTTCAGGAGTAGAGTGAACTGACAGGGGTGATGGGAAAGAGATTGCAGAGTAGCAAGAGAGTGGGGCGCTCCCTGGTTCCCACAAGAGGGCATGATCACCTTATTTGAAAAATTCCACTGGCTGGCAGGCAAGGAAAACCCGTTGGGCAGAGGAGCAGGTGGGGTGCAGCTAGTCTGGCTGATCGGAGAGAACCCAGCTGGGTGGGGTACCTGTCCCAGAAGAAGGAGACATTCAGGTGAGAGCAGGGGAAATCACAGTTAGGCCAGTGGGGTATTCTGAGGCTCAAAGGCATCACAGCAGCATTGGAAATTTGAGCTCTTAATGTACACATAGGAATCCTATGTAAAGAGATCTACAGATGAAAAACAATCCCTTTCAATACGCCAGTGACCTTGTCTGCAGAATGAAAAGGCTGGCCCTAGAATTCATACGGAATTACAGGAGACCGGGAATAGCGAAGACCATCTTGAAAAAGAAAGAGAAAGCTGGAGGATTCCACTTCCCCGTGTCAAAACTTACCACAGCAACAGTAATCGAGACAGTGTGGTACTGAAACAACACGAGACATACGGATCAATGGAACAAACTGGGAGTCCAGAAATAAACCCATAAATCTATGTTCGGTTGATTTTCAGCAAGGATGTCAGATCATTAAGTGGGGAGAAAGCGGAGCCACTACCAAAAAAAAAAAAAAAAAAGATACTAGGACAGCAGGCTATCAAAATGAGTAAAGCTGGACACCTACAATCACTCCACATACAGAAATGAACTCTAAATGAGCAAAGATCGAGCTGTAAGAGCTACACCCATAATACTCTTAGAAAAAATGTATTAGTTTGCTGGGGCCGCCATCACAAAATACCACAGACTGGGTGGCTTAAACAACCCAAATTTAGTTTCTCACGGTTCTGGAGACGAGAAGTCCAAGAACAAGATGTCAGCAAGTTTGGTTTCTTCTCAGGGCTCTGTTCTTGGCTTGCAGCCGGCCGCCTTCTCCCTGCATCCTTACATGATCTTTCCTCTAGTGTACGTGCAGCTCTGCTGTGTTTTCCTGTGTCCAAACGTACTTCCCTTTTTAGGACACCAGTCCGATTGGCTAGGGTCCAACCATATGACCTCCGTTGGCCTTAATTACCTCTTTAAAGGTCCTGTCACCAAACACAGTCACATTCTGAGATGATGCAGATTAGGTATTCAACATATGCTTATGGGAGTACAGGATTCAGTCCTTCAGAAGGGGTAAATATTCATGACCTTTGCTTTGGCAATGGATTCTTAGATATGATGATAAAAGCATAAGTAAACATAGAAAAGGATAAATTGGATTTCATCAGAAATAAAAACGTTTTTGCATCGAAGGACATTAACATGACAGCAAAACCACAACGTACAGAATGGGATGAAACTCTTGTGGCCAGCATATATCTAATTAGGGTCTAGGGTCCAGAACACATAAAGAACACTTACAACTCAACAAGTAGCCGAGGAATCTGGTTTAAAACATGGGTATGAATAGGATATGAATACAGATGTCTCCAACAAGATGCACAGGTGTGCAATAAGGGTATGAAAATCAGCTTGACATCCTTAGTCAGTAGGGAAATGCGACCAAAGCCACCATGTGATGCCAAAGCACACTCATAAGGATGGGTAAAACAGAAATATTTTTTAGGTGAAAAATAAAACATATTTACCAGGATGTGGAGACATTGGGACACTTATACATTACTGGTGGGACTCTAAAATGATGGAGTCACTGTGGGAAAATATCTGGCAGTTCCTCGAAAAGTTAAGTGTAGAATTACCACTCAGTGGGTCTGAGTACAGCAAAATGTTACTACTCAGTGGGTCTGAGTACAGCAAAACGTCTTGGACTGTCGACTGAGAAATCATTCTAGGAAGCCTGTCCTTTTAATGTCTGTCATGCCGTATTAGTCTGCTCGGGCTGCCACAACAAAATGCCATAGACTGGGCAGCGTAGACAAAACATTTATCTCCTGCAGTTCTGGAGGCTGGGCAATGCAAGGTCCGGGAGCCAGCACGGTCGAGTTCTTGGTGAGGGCCCTCATCTTGGCTAGAAGAGAGCCGACTTCTCCCTGTGCCTTCACATGGGGGTGGTGCAGGGGAGATCAAGATCTATGGTCTCTTCCTATAAGGGCACTAATCCCAGTGTGTGGACCCCAGCCTCATGACCTCACTAAGTCTTCATTACCTGCCAAACACCCTGTCTCCAAATACCATCACATTTGGGTTGGGGGGGGGAGTAGGGAGTGAGGTGGGGGTAAGGGTTTAACATTTGAATTTCTGGGGGGAGGGGGAACGGTACACAATTCAGTCCATAGCAGGTGCTTAGCTTAGCCCAGTTCTTTAAAAGAAGCCTCTCTCTGTCTGTCTCTCTCTCTCCCTCCCTCTCCGTCTCCCGCTCTCTCTCTTCGTTTTATAGAGTCATGAAGTGAATGGGGGAGCAGTGATGAAACACCTTTCAGCTCCTGTTTGTAATGTGTCTTCAGCTCTTCATTCTCACTACATCCGTTTCAACTTTGTATGTTCTTTTCTCAGTAGCTTTAGCAACATTAAGACCTCCACGTTCTCTTTCTGTCTCCTGTGCGAGGTTTTTACCATTGCTGATACTTGATCTATCCACGTCTTTCTCCCCCTGTAAATAACTGTGTCTCCACTGGCGTGAGCCATCCCAAGGTGGAAACTGGGGAACAAATCCAGGTTTGTATACCCCAGCGCGCCACCCTATAGGGACACTGCAGTTTTGCTTGCAATGGTAGAATGAAACGGAAGGGACTTGGGTGGGCTTCAAGAGCCACCCAGGACTCGAAGGCCCCCAGGGAAGCTGAAGGCCTTGATCACTCATTGGGCCACGGGCATGTCAGTCTTTGCCTGTTGGCCAATGAGCTCAGAGCTGGCGCTGGAGGAAGTGGCTCTTTGTTGACGTTTCCAAGCTCCGCCTCCCACTGCCAGTCAGCCAGACGCTCTCCCGCCTTGGGGACGGCCGCCACCACCGGCGCAGGCGCAGTCTCCCCGGGCCACTTCTCGGGCTGCCCCGGGGGCTCTCCTGTCCCGGGGCCCCCACAGGCGCCTTCGCAGACTCTTCTTGTTCCCTGCGCAGCCGGCTTCTCTGCCGCCCCCTCTGCCGCCCCCGCCACCTCCAGGCGGGCCCGCTGCCAACAGCCTCCCCGCAACGGCGGTCAGCCCGGCGGCCGCCATCTTCGCCGTAGTCGTCGCTGCAGCCGGGTCGGTGTCGGCCGCGTCCCTCCTGCCATGTCTGCCGCAGAGGAGCGCGGCCAGATCCCAGGTGGCCGGGACACAGCTGTTGGCTGGGCGGGCGGCGACAACAGACTCCTTGGGGTCGGTGCGTCACCTTTGGAAGGGATGGATGGAGTCCAGGGCGTCTTCAGAGTCCTTCCGGAGGATGAGGGTTGGCAGGAGGAGGTCGCCGAGGCCGCAGCGGAAGAGAACTGGGCTGTAGAGCTGGGAGAGGAGGAGGGGGAAAGGGAAGAGTTTGAATTCGAGTTCGAGGACCAGGAGGAGGAGGAGTACCAGTCAGAAGAGGGGGACGAAGACGAGGAGGAGGAAGAGAGGGAGACAGAAGAGGAGGAGGAGGACGGGCAGGAGGGCACAGAAGTCGTCTCGGGTGCCCGTGAGGCCCCCACCGTGCGGTCTGGGTCCCTGTTCCGCATTCTGGTCCATTCCCTTCTACACAGCGACCGTGACCTGGTCCGGCCCCACGCGGGCCGCGTGGGGGCTCGGCGCCGCTTCTGGCAGCGCTTGGACCTTGCAGACCTTGCAGACCTTGCAGACCTTGCAGAGGGCCCCGCGCCTCCTCAGGAGGTGGAAGCCCCGGGAGAGGGACCTGTGCCCCAGGAGCGGGAAGACCTGGGAGAGGAAGCTGAGGTGTGGGGGGGCGAGGCCCTGGCTGATGCCTCCCAGTCCTGGGAGGCTGGAGCCTGTGGCCCCGAGGGCAGGGCCCAGGCTGGCGAGTGGCGGCCGAGTCCTCAGGCCCTCGCAGCCCCTGTTGGGGCGTCTGGCCCAAAGGCAGGCGGTGCTCAGCGCTTGCCTCTAGCACTTACGCAGCGGGTCAAAGCTCTCAAAAACCTCCAGGCACGACATGCGCAAGTAGAAGCCCAATTCTATAAAGACCTTTTTGATCTCGAGAAAAAGTACGCTGCCTTCTACGAACCTCTGTTCGATAGGAGAGCTGCCATCATCAATGCAATTCATGAGCCCACAGAAGGGGAATGTCAGTGGGCAGTAGGTGTGGCGGAAGGGGCTTGGGAAGAAATGGATGCAGAGCCTGAAGGAAAGGGGCAAATAAATGGCATACCTCACTTTTGGCTGACAGCTTTTAAAAATGTCAAGATGCTCGGTAGGATGATCCGGGGAAATGACGAACTTGCCCTGGAGCACTTGACAGATGTGAAAATAAAGTTTTCTGGGGTCGATGAACCAATGGGCTTCACCGTAGAATTTATCTTTGAGTCAAACGAGTACTTTTTCAACCAAGTTCTGACGAAAACGTACCGAATGCGCTCAGACCCAGATGATTCTGATCCCTTCTTCTCCAGAGGGCCAGAGATAATCAGCAGCACAGGCTGTGAGATCTACTGGAAAGAGGGGAAAGACCTCACCATGAAAACTCTCGAGCTGCAGAAGTGTGAGGGCCGTGGAAGTGTGGTACCAGCCACGGACAAGGTGCCCAGTCGTTCCTTCTTCACCTACTTCTACCCTCCTGATTCTCCTGAGGGTAGGGTATTGGATATCGCCACTGATTATAAGTTGGGCTATTTTTTCCGTGAAGTTCTGGTCCCAAAGTCCGTATTATTCTTCACGAAAGAAGCGACTGAATATCAGTGTGAAGACTCTGATGAAGAGGTCCAAGAAGCTGAAGGGCCAAGAACCGAAGAACCAGGGCGAGGACCTGAAAAGGATGTGGACCCAGCAGAGGGCAGCCCCGGGGAAGCCAGGTATCTGTGTGCAGCTCCGAGTATCACCCAGCCATTCCTGACATAGGCCTATTGTGTTATGTTTTTAAGTTTCCTCCACAAAGCAAATAGTAGTAAAGGAAATTTGGCTAAAGCCTAGTTTCAGGACAGCTTAACGTTCGTAAGGCGTGTATGCTAGATAATGTAGAATGGAGCGTGTTCTGAAATGTGCTTCGCTCCCAGCTGCAGGCCCTCCGAGCGGTAGCTGTAAGACTTCTGCAGGTGGGAAACTTATCAGACCTGGTAGCCGCGAGCACTGTTTGTCTGGAACACAGTTGCCAGAACAGGCGGCTGAAGTGACTGGAACGTGCGCTAGCTGGGCCTTCATCAGTGGGCTACAGCAGTACGGTCTCTTGGGCTAACTGGGAGAAAATGCCCGTGAGAATGTGACTGCTGACAAAGGTGTAGCAAGTGAACATTTTCAAGTGGGAGCCCACTGGTTGATTGATACCTAACTGTTTGTTCAGTTGTAAAGGTTTATATTTCATGGGACAGTCAGTCAAAAGAGAAGAACGTTAGCCTCGGTAAGACTGTTGTTCACCACTGAATTGGTGATTAAGTCAGCTTGTATCTTGCCTGTCCTCTCCTTCTCTTTCTTCCTTTGCTTTTCCCTGTCCTTCTCCTCTTCCTTTTCGCAGGCCTGGAAACAGAGGGTCTGGGAGTGACTGATGGATAGAGCACAGGCTAGTAAGGTGGAAAGACTGACTTATTTAATGAGTCTCTCAAGAAAACAACAGCAACAAAGCAGGCGTTTCTGGTGTTTGGCAAGTGGGAGAGGAGGTTGGTGTGAGGGGTGCATGATGGAAGACACGTCCAGACGTCTGCGTCGCAAGGGGAAAATGTGTTGATTTCTCTTGATGGTACAACAGGCGTACGTAGGATTGCCTGTTTTCTTAGATTTAGAAAGTCAGTGTTGCATGTTCTTGGCTTGCAATTGCTAATTGTCTCTTATTTCATCCCACAGTTCTCAGGCATAGAAAGACACGATGGAGGAAGAAACAACGAAATTGTTCTTCACGGATTTGAGATTTTCTGCTTCTCAGTAGCCAGTGGGAATTTTATCAACACTGGTTTTGTTCCCGATTTCATCATGCAAAAAGTGTTATCCACCTTCATCTGACTTTTCTCTTAAGTTTTTCAGATACGTTTGACAGCATTTGCCCCTGTTAAAAATAAAAGTTTGCCAGAAATGGATAAGCTGCAGAGTTCTTAGGTATATAACACTGATGCAGGTCTATCCTTGTATCTTTTCTTTTTGCTTTGTGCCACCTTACTGTCATTGAAACCGTGTCTTAAGTTCTTTTATTGCCGCCACAAGTTAATTAAAATGCCAGTGTATAAACAGTTAACGTAAAGGGAGAGGTGGAGGTCTAGCCCCTACTTCCTTCTATTGAAAGAAACCGACGGATGACCAAGCTCATCCGGAGACCAGATGGTGCCACTGGGCTGCTGTGGACCAGCGGCATCAGCGTCACCTGGGAGCTTGTGAGGAATGCAGATGCTCAGGCCCCACTCCAGAGTTACTGAATCAGACATTCTGAAGGTGGGCCGGCAATCAGAGTTTTACGTGTCCTTCAGGTGACTCTGAGAAGCACACTAGAGTTTGAGCATCACTGGTTTAGAGCAGTGATGGGTGTGGGGGGCCGGGGAGGACTGTGAGGGACTGAGCTTCTCCTGTGGTAAGGCCAGCACTGACCCAGCCACTTGACACTATTTTCGGTCAACTGGACGGGACAGCAAAGGCTGGAGTGGGGATGAGACTAGAATTCTCTCAAGGGTCTGAGACACAGAAAGACCTCCAAGAGGGGCAAGGATTGGATGGTGGCAGTGGCAAAAGTGGGTGAGGGAACAGACTAGTTTCAGAAGGATAGAACCGTTACGATACCACGAATACGAAGTTTAAGAGCATGTAAAACAATCACATATTGATTATGGACGCGTATATGTAGTAAAAGGCATGCGTGGGGGGGGGGGATGCACGCACGGAGTGTGTAGAGGGGCACGCATGAGAACGACAGACCCCTTGCTAAGGGTAGTGGTGACGTCTTGTGGAGAGGGGGAGAGAATTCAACTGGGAAGGGTTGCTCACAGGGCTGCCATAACCAGTTACCACAAGGTAGGCGGGTGGCTTGAAACAACATAAAAGTTTAATCTCCCACAGTTGCAGCAGCCAGCAGTCTGAAAGCAAGGTGCTCCAGGGGAAAATCCTCCTCATCTTCTCCAGTTTCTGCTGCCTCCTGGCATTCCTTGGCTTGTGGCAGGAGAACTCCAGTCTCTGCCTCTGTCTTCACAAACTGGACAAACTGTAGCATATGTAAGCTGTAAAGTTTTCAGGGCAACGTTCAATTAAGGGCCTGCATGCCACGTGTAAAATTACTTGAAAGTTTCAAATCAACTAATAAACTATTAAACAAGGTATCTCATCTACCAAATAAATACACCATCTTGATTGCCAGGAAACCAACTTCAGATTTAGAATACTTTGCATATTTCAGGGTTTTTTCCTTGTTTAGCTCGTTACGCTAATTTAAAATCACAAAGCTATCGGTAACAAGTTTGTGTTAGCAATAGTTGCGTGATATTGAAGAGGGCACGTTAGGAGACCGGGAGTCTCCAGGTCTGTCCTCTCCTGGGCCAGGCGTATTAGTTCTCCATTGCTAAACAAAACCAAATCACCACATAAATGATAGACGGATCAAACTACAGGAACATACCTAATGTAATCAAGAGTGTGACATTCCATTGACATTTTCACATTCTGATGGTTAGAAGAAAATCACAGGTCCAGGCCAACTTAAGGGGATGGAAAATTCAAGAGCAGGAATAAGAAAAAGTTTGAGGGTCACTTAGGGTCTGTGTACAACACCTGTTGTGTGCGTACAATACCTGGGCTCCTCAGAGTTCTGTTCCAGCGATGTGGGGAAAGGGGGACCCCCACCCCAGGCCGCTGGTCCACATCACAGGCCCCAGGTCCAGCCTCTTCCTCTTCTCTACTCACTCTGAGCTCCATTCCTCACCTCAAGAGATCTCACGTGCACATACGTGGATGTTGAAGTCCACTTGTCCCCTGTTCCCTGAATATAGTCACCAACAGTTGGTTTCCTCCCAGTCCTGGAAGTAAGTATAACAGTGCAGTGCCACTTAACCCTCAGAAGCACAGATCCAGGGAAGAGGAGCATGCAGGCTTCTTGGAACTTGGGGTTTAGGGCCACTGTGCAGCAAATTCAGGACCCCTGATACATGGAACAAGGTTGGGAGCAGGCTGTGTGCACATCTCCTTGATCTCACACACTGCACCCTTGGCTGTTTGCAGAGAGATGAAGCTGGAAGAGGGTGGTAGTGGCTCCCCTAAAGTGTGGGATCCGTGACAAGCCCCTCTAGCCTGGGTCTCAGAGCAGTAGTAAGACCAGCAGCTGGTTCATCACAGACACTGTGACAGCCAGCCATTAAGAGCATTCCTTGGGTTGTGGGAGGAGAACTCCAATCTATGCCTCTATCTGCACATGACCTGCTTCTCTGTGTTTATTTCTCTTAAATCTTCCTGTCTTAAATCTCCCTGTCTTTTCTTTTATAAGGACATCCCTCAGTCCATTTACGTCCCAGTCCATCTCCAGGATCGCTCCATCTCAAGATACCTAATTTGATCACAGTTGCAAAGAGTATTTCCAATTTAGGTTATATTTACAGGTACCAGAGATCTGCACTTGGGCATATCTTCCTGAAGGACACAATTCAACCCACTGCGGGTACACATTGGGCTTCAACTGCCTGTAATGTTGTATTTCTCAATTATGTGGTGGGTACGTGGATGTAGTATTTTTATACTATTGTGTAGGTCTGGAATATTTCCTGCATAAAATAAAGTTTTACATAAGTAGCAAAAGGAGAAAATGGGCCTAATAAATAGAAACTACTTCAGGGGAAAAATGAAGTTTTAGTTGACCAGAATATAGGATGAGAGGAGAAAGGCCAGAGGGTGGAGGGTAGATCTCCTTTCTGCATGTTGGCAAGGCTGTATAGATGCTGTCTAGGTTTCATTAACATCTCCTTTCATATTTGATGGGAGCACATATCATATCCATATATATATTTTTTTACACTTCTGCACCCCTACTCCCTTTGATATGAGCTTCTGAATGATTGGAATCTGAAAGTTTATTTCGCTCTGTCTTCTCAAGCACCTAGTACTGTGTTTTCTTTTTAGTATGTGCTGCATAAAAGTCTGTTAAAATGAAGTTAATGTAATGAATCCACCATCCTTTTTTGGTCATCAGTGTTAACATTTTAAAATGTAGTAGCATATAGTATTCCTTATGGAATGACCCAGGGGCTTTTGTCACCATTATTCAAAATGAAAGGGTAGTCCAAGTAGGAAGTTATCCACATTATGTCATTTGAAGGGCCTCAAATTGTTTGTGATCAATTTGTGCTGCACTACCTGTCTTTATGCTAGATTTTTATTTTTAAAGGCCGTACATGCCCTTCTAAGGAGTCTTACTGGGCTTCACTACATTAGACAGAAGGCATGTCGACTGACATTAACGCACGGCCTAAAAGTTGAGAGTTCTGTTTTATTTGGCGGGAGGACTCGAGCCCTAGATGACAGCCTCTCACATAGCTCTGAGGGACTGCTCCGAAGAGGTAGGGGAGGAGCTAGGAGATATAGGAGCTTTACAACAAAGACCAGGTAGTTGGAACATTACAAGATTAGTTGTTAACTAAAGAAAAGCAGGCATCTCAAGTTAAAAGAATTTAGCTCTTTTCTAGGCATGGGAGGGAGCAAACATTTGGGTTCATTGAGTTCATCCCTTTGACAAGCACCTAGCTATCTAGGGCCAGTATTCTGTCCTTTCTTATTCTGAGTCCCCTCAGGGCGCACTGCTGTGAGTGGCTGCAGAGGCTGGGCTGCAGGCTTGTCTTCCCTTGGGGGGGGTGGGGGCAGCCGCTGATGACTTGAGGGCTTCAGCAGTCTTTGTTTGCTGATATTGTTTGTAGTATTTTTTTTTCACAGTGCTTCCCCTTGGTCCTAAATTCGACCAATATTTTCAGAGACATTTCATGACCAATTTTGTCTGAGGGTCCTAGGAAGTCTCATTCCTAGGATCAGGTGGAAGATTCTGTTGACATGCCACTCAAAGGGCTAATTTTTGGACTAGGCTCTGGTGATGCTCAAGATTCTCTGGATTGCCTGTCTTACTAGTGTATTATGATCCAGGAAATGTTTTCCCTCCTTGCTCATTCTCATATGTATAATCACACTATTATAATTATTCTATACAGGGTTATAATGTGATCTATTTTTTCCAAGATGTTTAGCCATCTTATCAGAGGCCTAGTTACACACTGGGAAATACAAGAGACAACAATCTTATAAAATAGAATAAGCAATACAGTTAGTAACATTAATAAAGTCATACAGAGAATAACAACTTAGAAACAACAAATTACAACAATGATTAGTGTAACTAGTTGTAATCTGTTTGCAATAACCCTCATATCCACAGGGGAGCCAGCTGGAGAAGTGAAATTTTGGAAGGATCAAGATGAGAAAAAAAGATAAATGTTTTATGCTTGTTTACAAAGGCATACTTTATCAACTTGTTGTAGGTCATAGAATAAGAGGAAAGGGTTTTTTTGAAAAATAAAGAGTAAAGGCCAGTATGTTTCTCTAGAATCATTAAGTTATCAATCATATTTATCAGTTCATTTAGTTCCATGTAATTAATTTTTATCTGCATAAAGTCATCAGGTTTCCATTAGAGTTTTAAAATTTACCAGTTCAGTGGTATGATCTAAAAATTATCAGGAACATTTTTGTTTAAAAGACCCTTTTTATGAATCTTCCTGAAGATCTTCATTTTATAAAAGCATTAGAGTAAAACAATGACAGTTTATATGACAAGACTTAGAATGACATGGTTAAAGATTTGATTATAACGCAATTAACAAGCAACTTGGATATTTTTGACATACAACATTTTAAGATAATAATTAGAATTATGACTGATATCAGGACATAGGTTTTTAAGAATTTTAGAATAACTATACTAGTGACTTTTATTTCTACAATATAACCTAAGTTTTATCCCCAATTACTTGACTTTTTTAAAAGTAATTTAACATACTAAATAAGTCTAGTTCATTATTTTTTAACATTTTTTGAGTTATAGTCATTTTACAATGTTGTGTCAAATTCCAGTGTAGAGCAATTTTTCAATTATACATGAGCATGTATATATTCATTGTCACATTTTTTTTTGCTGTGAGCTACTATAAGATCTTGTATATATTTCCCTGTTCTATACAGTATAATCTTGTTTATCTATTCTACATTTTGAAATCCCAGTCTGTCCCTTCCCACCCCCTGCCCTGTTGGCAACCACAAGTTTATATTCTATGTCTGAGTCTGTTTCTGTTTTGAATTTATGGTGTGTTTTTTTTAGATTCCACATATGAGCGATCTCATATGGTATTTTTCTTTCTCCTTCTGGCTTACTTCACTTAGAACAACATTCTCCAGGAACATCCATGTTGCTGCAAGTGGCGTTATGTTGTCACTTTTTATGGCTGAATAGTATTCCATTGTATAAATATACCACCACTTCTTTATCCAGTCATCCGTTGATGGACATTTAGGCTGTCTCCATGTCTTGGCTGTTGTAAATAGTGCTGCTATGAATATTGGGGTGCAGGTGTCATCCTGAAGTAGGGTTCCTTCTGGATACATGCCCAGGAGCGGGATTCCTGGGTCATATGGTAAGTCTGTTCCTAGTCTTTTGAGGAATCTCCATTCTGTTTGCCAGTGGCTGCACCAAACTGCACTCCCACCGGCAGTGTAGGGGGGTTCCCTTTTCTCCACACCCTCTCCAGCACGTGTCATTTGTGGACTTTTGAATGATGGCCATTCCGACTGGTGTGAGGTAATACCTCATTGTAGTTTTGATTTGCATTTCTCTGATAATTAGTGATATTGAGCATTTTGTTCATGTGCCTATTGATCATTTGTATTTCTTCCTTGGAGAATTGCTTGTTTAGGTGTTTTGCCCATTTTTGACTGGGTTGTTTGTTTTTTTCTTATTAAGTTGTATGAGCCGCTTATATATTCTGGAGATCAAGACTTTGTCGGTTTCATTTGCAAAAACTTTCTCCCATTCTGTAGGTTGTCGTTTTGTTTTGCTTATAGTTTCCTTTGCTGTGCAGAAGCTTGTAAGTTTAATTAGGTCACATTTGTTTATTCTTGCTTTTATTTCTATTGCTTGGGTAGACTGTCCTAGGAGAACATTTTTGAGATGTATGTAGTCTACTTAGTTTAATATCTCTCTTTGGGATATTTCAGGGGCCCTTTGAAGCATCCCAAAGTTAGCTTAGCTGAAGGTCAAAAGAATTTAATCAAAATTTGATATTTTGGGAAGCTTGTTAAAAAGTTTCAAAACACTTGATCAGATAAAATCATAGGTCACTGTTAAACAATACTCATTTACTCAACCAAAGTGACAGTGGTTTTAAAAACAGATACAAATTACTTAACGCACACTCACACAGTCTGTTATCAAAAGTAGCACTCTAAGAAACTTTGTTTTCTTAACATAGAGAATTAAAACCCAATCATGTTTCAGTTTACTCTTAACGAAATCCATTTAGTCAATCCCAGCCATACACAAAACTCTTTTCTCAGGATTCTCCATAACCTTCTATCACCTTCTGTATCCATATTATTTTATCCCTTAATTCCCACATCTAGAAACTACCAACTCTAAGTAGCAAAATGTAATTTCATGTTTTATACCTTTTTGCTGAAAACATACACTCTATTTTTTACTGTATACCAAAAATGTTATTATTTCTAGTAGCTTTAATTACATATTTAAATTAGAACACTTTTAAAATCCTTAGTTTCCAGTGAAAACTAGGAAATAAGCAATTATAAACTGTCTTCTGCATTAGTATTCTGTAGATTGACAAATATAAATACCAATAATAATTTCTAAAAGCATGTGCTTTTTAATAGAAAATCTCTTAGGGTGGCAGCAAACATATTTATCAATAGTCCCCAAAATACCTTTAGCTTCTCTGTAAAGGGAAACCAATGTTTAGTAATGAATGTTTTAATATCTTACTGTATTTGGGAATGACCTAGTTATTTAATAAACTCCCATCATTTAACTTAATTTAGCACAACTCTAGAATTTTAAGATTCCAAATATTTGTAGAGATTATTTTAAGTATACATTTCTAAAATATACTTATTTTTAAAGCATTTATCCAAAAGCTCTTATCTCATTTGCATTTGATTTACTTATAAGAATTTTATTACAGCAAATTACTATTATTTTTTTGACAAATCTGCAACAGATATAACAAGATCAGTTCTCAGTCACCCGAAAGAAAGATTTTTGACAAGAGAAAAAGAACGTGATACAAGCAAGACTTTTATCAGTGAGGTTAAAAAAAAAAATAGTGAAAGATAGTATACTCCAGAGAATTGGGAGCGGGCCAATCCAAGACAGAAAAAATGGCACCGTTCCCTAGATTTTCCTGTTTGTATATCCTGGTTTTGTATTGATTGATTGATTGATAACTCGAGTTCCCTGTGCTCTGGTTGACTGACAGCTCAGGTTCCTTGTGCTTAGGTTCCTTGTGTTCTGGATCATTCCTTTCCCCTTCCTCTCCCCCTGCCAAGTGCTCATTTCCATCTAAACTACCTAACATTCCCCCCTCTAGTCATAGGACCTCAAATCCTTGGGATGTAGAGGGCAATGACTGCTCTAGCTACTTCCTGCTGATCTGGGGTGACAATGGAACTCGTTGGGGTCCCAGACTAGCTGGCTATCCTATCACTGGGCCAGTGGTGAGTGAAGGGTCAGTGTCCATTGAAGGCTAGTATAAAAACTGTCTTGGCTGATTGGTGGATTACCTTGTTGTATAGCCATTTGAAGTTTGACTCTAGATGAGAAGAAACACATTTTATAAGAAGGTTGAAAAGTTAGAGGTCAAATACATAGAGCCAATCCTAGCCAAGGGACGAAGGGGGCAAACAAGGGTCATACCTACTTAAATGGAGTGAAGAGGGCTCCCAACACTCTTAGGCAGAAAGGCCAGCCTCAAGTAGTGGGATCTAGCCACTTAGAGAGGTATTCCATGGGCTATTGGGTAGGACCCAGCTATTGGGTGAGGACCCCCAAGGCTATTCCTCCTCTCTCATGAACATAGAACTGGAAGGGCTTTGTGGGATCTGGCAGCCCCAATGCTGGGGATCTTACTAGATTTTTTAATTTTCCCATTGTTTCCTATTGGGAAGGACCCCACTGGAGAGGTAGAATCATCCTTACCCTTTAAACTGTCATATAGAGGTTGGGCTATAGACCCATAGTTAGAGATCCAAAGTCTACAGTAACCTGTTAATCCAAGAAATGCTCTGAGCTCTTTTCAAGCAGTGGGATTAGGGAGTTGTAAGAGTCCCTGAATTCATTCAGGGGAAAGGCTATGATTTCCAGAAGTTGAAACAACTCCTAGATAAGTTACTTCTTGTTTGATCATTTTGGCCTTGGACCTGGAAACTTTATATCCCTGCGCAGCCAAGAAGTTGAGTTTGGATTGCACGTTGGATGGCCTGTTCTCGAGTAAGGGAGCAGATAAGTAAGACACCTACATATCGGAGAATAGTTCCTTTTTCAAGCTGTAAGTCCTGGAAATCTTGGGCCAAAGCTTGCCCAAAGAGGTGAGGACTGTCTCTAAACGCCTGTGGTAGTACTGTCTAGGTTAGCTGGCTTTGATACCCATTGGATGAATCCCACTGAAAGGCAAATAATTATTGAGACTGGGGACTAAGGGGTATACAGAAGAAAGCATCTTTTAGGTCTAAGGTAGGGTACCACTGGGTTCCTGGAGGTATGTTATTAGTAATACATAGAGGTTTGGAACCACTAGATGAAGAGGCACTACAGCCTCGTTTATAATTTTTAAATTTTGGACTACTCTATAGGCCCCATCCTTCTTAATGACCAGAAGGGTAGGTGTGTTGTAGGATCTAGAAGAGAAGGGTCTGGAGAAGGAAGTTAGGACAGAGTAGGTGGCCCTGGTATCCAAAAGAAAAGTCATTGTCTTACCTGCTACATCCATTTGTACCTGTGGCTCCAGCCCAGTGATGAAGATCTCTTGCACTGGGGCTGATTGAGGGGGGCTTCTTTAGTCCCAGACGACCATCTGCAGATCATAGGTTTGTTCTCCCCAGTGGGCTATTTTGGCTCGATGTGGGTTCGTCACCAGTTGTGGGTTCTGGCCAGCAGAAGTCCCACCGAGACACAATGAATTACTCAAGACTTTGTGGAAAAAGTCAAGAGAGTGAGAGGGAGTCGGGAGCCAACTCCACGAGCCTCTCAAATGCTCCCATATTTATTGTGTACAGTCAAAGGAGGAATGCAGGAATTTAGGGAAGGACAGGGTGGGATCACAATGAGTACAAAGGCTTTGTTTATTGTTGGTGTTTGGCTCAAGGTCAGAAGACCCTTTTTGGTAAATCATATTCGTGTTGAGCCTTTCAGCTTATCAGGGCAGAATGCATGAGAATCAGCTGCTTAACAACATTTTTCTTGGACTCAGGCGGCTGTGCCTGTCTTAGGTTGCCCCCCACCCAGGGGATCTTACCCGTCATTGGCTAACCAGCCTTCTCAACTCTGAGTCTGCAGTTTTTTATAATTTGTTTACCATTCCAGCCCAAGGCTGTTTTGGGGATAGAAGACTATCTAACAGCAGGCACGCCCAGCATTTATAGCAGAGGGCCTGGGTCCTTGCTAAAACCTCAACTATGCAAGCAAGGCAGTTACTAAGCACATTTGCTCTTCTTTAAGGAGATAAGCGGCTGGGGTCTGTTACAATTTGTTAACCCAATCATGGGCTCCCACAGCTTGAGGGACAGGCCACCCAATGACCTTGCTTGTTACACCAGAAACAGGCAGATCTTGAAGATCTGTCCCTGTAGGGACATTCTTTGGCCCAGTGACCAAGTTGGTGGCAGATGTTGCACTTGTTGTTGGACTCATCTGTTGGGGTCTGGGTATGTAAGGATGGTGGCTGCCCTGAAGGGACATAATCATCTGGGCATGCCTGGCCTCCTTCCCTCTTTCCTTCTCCTGAGCCTTGGCCTCTTGCACCTGATCTTGATTATAAAAAACTGGCAGCGATGGTTAGCATTTCATCAAGAGTTACTCCAGGTTCCTGGATCACCTTTTAGAGTTTTCATCTAATGTCAGGGGCAGACTGGGTGAGAAATTCACCCTTTAAAGGAGGGGTATATGGTAGGGAGAGCAGGGGAGGACGTACGTTTAAGGGAGCGCCCTTTCAAGGAGGTGTTGGGGATAGCAGGTTTCTGATAGTAACCATGGCCAAGGTGGTTATTTTGCATTTCTTTAGGAGATCATTGCTGTCCCTCAGCAAATAAAAGATCTGGATATATGATATTTTAGACCATTTGTCTTGTGTATTGTAGAAGAGATTAAGCTGGAGCAAGGTGGTTGAATTTATGCTCCTATTTATGGGCCATGGTTTGGGCTAAGATGTAGCCCAGGGGAGTGTCAGCAGGGATCAGCTGTTGGCTTTCCATCTGAAGGGCAGGATACTGGGGGAAGGAGGGTCTTCAGAGCTCAGTGTCCCAAGGTGAAGCCCACAGGCTATAGTCTGATGTCTGAGTCTTCTGCATGTAGCCAAGAGTACCCTGAAGCCATGGACCGAAGAGAGCCTGGTGTCCCAGGGTCATTGGTCCACTGAAGGAGGATCCGGCATCCCAGCCTCCTCTCTGGATGGGGAAAGCGGCCATAATCTTACCATGAGCTGGGAGTCACCGCAGTCCAAGGAAATAGTGAGTTTTAACCCTGTGGGTGGTCAGTGATCCAGGAGCAGGAGAGCTGCTCAACTGGGACAGCCAGAGAAAGGGGGAGCAAAAATAGAGGAGTGAGTTAGGGTTAGAGATAAGTGTTTTTCTTTTGAGGGCCAAAATCTACAAGATTAAAATGGTCCCAGCTGGCAATATTCAGCCCAAAGGAGTCCCAGCAAGGCTAGACTCTTGGTATCCCATTGTGTGCTGGGTGTCTCCATGGTCTAATTGGAGTGATCTCCTTTAGTTTAGCCAGTGGCTACCACACCTTGTGTTCTTGGTCCAGCTGCCACAGCTGGCCCCAGGAGCTTGTGCTCAGCTGGCTGGCCTTGGGGAGGGAGAGGAAAACGAAGGAGGAAAGATTAGGTTTAAGCATGCAATCTGAGTCATGGCACCAAAATTAATGTTACTGGGAAAAAGGAAAATAAGAATTACCGTGGTTCTTAGTCACCTGAAAAAAAGATTTCTGACAAGAGACAAAAAGTGTGATATAAGCAAGATTTTTATTAGAGAAATAAAAAAAATAGTGAAAGATAGTACACTCCTAGGAATTGGGAGCAGGCCAATTCAAGACAAGAAACATGGCGCCGTTCCCTCGTTTTTCCTTTTTATATCCTGGTTTCGTATGGATTGATTCATTGATAACTCACATTCCCTGCATTCTGGTTGACTGACCGCTCAGGTTCCTTGTGTTCTGGATTATTCCTTTCCTCTTCCTCTCCCCCTGCCCAGTGCTCATTTCCATCTAAACTACCTAACACAACCAATAAGACTTGTTTTTAGAAGAAGTGCTAGAAACCTTTTTCTTTTACTTCTTGCCCATTTTATCTAATTTTATATAAAAGTCTCTGGGATCCCCAGAGGAGTTTGAGCCAAAGGACTTAGGCCCTTGTCAATTTTTAAATTTGATCAATTGGTCTAACTGATGCCCCAATTGTTGAACAAGTATCTCAGTGTATATATTTTTTCCAGCCCTATAAATATATACATTTTAAACTGGGGTAAATAAAGCGGACTTGTTTGAACTTTAATGTTGGGGACCAGTAGGAGGTCCCTTTGGCCTTTTTAACCTTACATAGTGTAGTATCAAAACCTTGTATCTTAATCCATAAATGTCCATTTTACTTATCCTATTTTAAAGAACCATCTGAAAAGTATTTATCCATTTGGGATAAGTCCCTTATTTTTTCCCTTGTCAAAAAAAAAAAGTCTTTTAGACATTTTCTATATTCCTTTTTCAAGTTACTCAACCTAATTAACATCAAGTATTCTAATGTTTTTATTATAGCATCTCTAAAACCCATTGAGGGGAAAGGGAAAACACAAATATCGCTTTCCAAACCAAGTTTTGGTTTAAACTGAGGGAGTTCTTAGGTTAACCATTAGACATATACATTTTTACCTTTAAATCTGATTGATTTTTATAGGTACAAATAAAACTGCTATTCATAATGAGAGCTCTCCAAAGTTTTACCAAGTTAGACGTTTTTCCAATTTAAAGGATCCATCATCTGGCCGTCAATTTTTTATATATATACATATATGATGTATTATATATATATATGATGTATTATATATATATTATATACATGTATATATATACATGTGTATATATACATGTATATAATACATATATATAATATATATGTATTATGTATTATTTTTTAATATATATTAATCATTATATATATATATATATATATATATATATATACACATCATATATATATATAATTAGTAATGATTTCAAACCAATAAGATGAAGAGGCTTTCCCACAAGAGAGTTGAGGGGGTGCTGCCTAAATAAAATTCAAGTTTACTCCCCAAAAGGTAAAGGCCGTTGTGGTCCAGGCTGATGCAACGAAGGTTAAGATGGCAAAATGCCTGAGAATTGGTACAATCAAAGTATTGTTCAGAATCCCAATTTATTTGCTTGGTTGCCATATGTATCATATTTGTACCTTTTGGATGGCAGAGTCCAAGTTTTCTTTAAAAAAATAATACATACATACATACATACACACAAAATGCCCAGAGAAAGATAAAACATTTACATTTCAAGGACACAGGAAGAGAAATTCAAGTTCGTCCTAAAAGGGTTTTTGTAAGGTCAGAATTCTGAAAAAAGCTTTTATCAGGCTGGCATTTTTTAAAAACTTAACTGTATATGCAATAAAAGAGCCCTGCCTTAGTTATTTTTAGGGTGAGATTTTCATTAATTCCCAATTAAAGTTGTAAGCTTTCTACGTACATAAACCTGGCTGGTGTATTAGTTGGAGACTGGCAATCTGTCGTTCCTTTTTCTTTTGTTTTGAAAGTTATATTCCCTGTTTTAAGGTAAGTTTGTCAGTGTACCAATTGCTAGTGGGTTTCCCTACAGGGGCATATGCATGGTATGAGGTCTTGGCCTCCACCACTCCTGAAAGTTTCTCAGTCACCTAAGAAAGCCGTTACCGGCCAAGAGGAGGGTCCCATCTTTGGAGCCGAACAGCTCTCATAAAATTTCAGTTTTATTTTAACAAACTCTATTAAGGTTGCCAATTCAAGCAAAAATGACAGGCCAGTTTTTTCCCTAATTACCCAGTCCAACCCTACACTCATTGTTCTCCTAACTGAACAAAGTTTTTCCAGTCTTTTAACTGAGGATAGAACCACTCAATGTCTAAACTGAGTAAAATCCTCCCAGTGCCTTCCACTGAGGATAACCCAGGTACTTCTTGAACCTGTTTCAAGGATAACCTATCCTCCAGAGAGGAGTTTAACACCACTGAATAAAACTTAGATCATCAACTAATAACGAGAGACCCTAGAACCAGGAGAGACTCATCCAAATTCGTATGGACTCTCCGAGGAGGCGGATGGGCCCAAGAGGCCTCTGCTGGTACCAAGGCTCCAGATCCTCGTAGAGTTCAGGCGAAGGAGAGGAGTCTGCTCTGGGTCCCTTTGTAATGGTCGCCAAAACTGTCGACTGAAATAAATGCACAGCCTTAAAGTCGAGAGTTATGTTTTATTTGGTGGACACTTCTGAGCCCGGGATAACAACCTCTCAGACTGCTCTGAGGGACTGCTCCAAAGAGGTACGGGAGGAGCCAGGATATATAGGAGTTTTACAACAAAGACCAGGTAGTCAGAACATTAAAGATTACTTGTTAACTGAAGAAAACCAGACATCCCAAGTTAAAGAATTTAGCTCTTTTCTCCTATGCGAGGGACCAAACGTTTGGGCTCATTGAATTCATCCCTTTGACAAGCACCCAGCTAGCCAGGGCCAGTATCCTGTCCTTTCTTATTCTGAGTCCCCTCAGGGCGCACTGCTGTGAGTGGCTGCAGAGGCTGGGCTGCAGGCTTGTCTTCCCTGGGGGGTGCGGCAGCCGCTGATGATTTGATAGCTTCTGCATTCTTTGTTTACTAGTATTCTCTGCAGTATTTTTCATTCACAGGCACATCCACAACTCTCTGAGATAAGTCCTCTGGGCCTTGGGCTTCTACTGAGACTGCTTAGGAATAATATCCTTCAACTTCTATTAGAAGTCCTGTTTTGTCACTTTAAGGATCTCTGAGGTACTGGCCCAGATTGTCCTGAGGCCTAAACAGAGGACTTATTGTCACATCCTTGGCTTCATCTTTACATCATATTTTTCTGGAAGGCTTCTAGATGCTGCCTTTGCCTAGAAGCCTTTTGTTAACTTTAGTATCTTTTGCCATCTAGGAGAGGCTGGGGATTTTCAAAGCAGCAGGTTCTGTCTCCCTTTTTATCTAAGCTAAAGTCCGTCCTTTACTTTAACTTTATTGTCTCCCATCTTGCCATGAATGGTAAGAAGACAGGCAGCACCTTCAACACTTCATTTTTTTTTAATTCCCACACCACTACACTACTTAAAAAGGGATCCTTTCCTCCAGTTTCCAATAACGTTTTTTGTACTTCCCTTTACACTCACAGGCAGGCTCCACAATGGCCATCAGGCTTCTGATAATGGTCTCTTCAAAGCATCTTTGACTATCTCTACCACTCTCTTCAAAGTCCTTCCAGATTCTGCCCTCTGGCCATTTCCAAAGCCATTCCCACCTTTCAGGTGTTTGCTTGTTTGTTGTTGTTTACCACAAAATCCTACTCTGTGACAACATCTGTTTTGTTTTCTATTGCTGCATGACAAATGCTTGGTCACATAGGTCATCTCTATTAAATGAGGTAGGGCTCTACTCTGGGGCATGAACACCAGGAGACAGGATCATTGGGGTGCTCTTAGAGGCTGGCTGTCACAGTGTCTGTGATGAACCAGCTGCTGGTCTTACTACTGCTCTGAGACCCAGGCTAGAGGGGCTTGTCACGGATCCCACACTTTAGGGGAGCCACTACCACCCTCTTCCAGCTTCATCTCTCTGCAAACAGCCAAGGGTGCAGTGTGTGAGATCAAGGAGATGTGCACACAGCCTGCTCCCAACCTTGTTCCATGTATCAGGGGTCCTGAATTTGCTGCACAGTGGCCCTAAACCCCAAGTTCCAAGAAGCCTGCATGCTCCTCTTCCCTGGATCTGTGCTTCTGAGGGTTAAGTGGCACTGCACTGTTATACTTACTTCCAGGACTGGGAGGAAACCAACTGTTGGTGACTATATTCAGGGAACAGGGGACAAGTGGACTTCAACATCCACGTATGTGCACGTGAGATCTCTTGAGGTGAGGAATGGAGCTCAGAGTGAGTAGAGAAGAGGAAGAGGCTGGACCTGGGGCCTGTGATGTGGACCAGCGGCCTGGGGTGGGGGTCCCCCTTTCCCCACATCGCTGGAACAGAACTCTGAGGAGCCCAGGTATTGTACGCACACAACAGGTGTTGTACACAGACCCTAAGTGACCCTCAAACTTTTTCTTATTCCTGCTCTTGAATTTTCCATCCCCTTAAGTTGGCCTGGACCTGTGATTTTCTTCTAACCATCAGAATGTGAAAATGTCAATGGAATGTCACACTCTTGATTACATTAGGTATGTTCCTGTAGTTTGATCCGTCTATCATTTATGTGGTGATTTGGTTTTGTTTAGCAATGGAGAACTAATACGCCTGGCCCAGGAGAGGACAGACCTGGAGACTCCCGGTCTCCTAACGTGCCCTCTTCAATATCACGCAACTATTGCTAACACAAACTTGTTACCGATAGCTTTGTGATTTTAAATTAGCGTAACGAGCTAAACAAGGAAAAAACCCTGAAATATGCAAAGTATTCTAAATCTGAAGTTGGTTTCCTGGCAATCAAGATGGTGTATTTATTTGGTAGATGAGATACCTTGTTTAATAGTTTATTAGTTGATTTGAAACTTTCAAGTAATTTTACACGTGGCATGCAGGCCCTTAATTGAACGTTGCCCTGAAAACTTTACAGCTTACATATGCTACAGTTTGTCCAGTTTGTGAAGACAGAGGCAGAGACTGGAGTTCTCCTGCCACAAGCCAAGGAATGCCAGGAGGCAGCAGAAACTGGAGAAGATGAGGAGGATTTTCCCCTGGAGCACCTTGCTTTCAGACTGCTGGCTGCTGCAACTGTGGGAGATTAAACTTTTATGTTGTTTCAAGCCACCCGCCTACCTTGTGGTAACTGGTTATGGCAGCCCTGTGAGCAACCCTTCCCAGTTGAATTCTCTCCCCCTCTCCACAAGACGTCACCACTACCCTTAGCAAGGGGTCTGTCGTTCTCATGCGTGCCCCTCTACACACTCCGTGCGTGCATCCCCCCCCCCCCACGCATGCCTTTTACTACATATACGCGTCCATAATCAATATGTGATTGTTTTACATGCTCTTAAACTTCGTATTCGTGGTATCGTAACGGTTCTATCCTTCTGAAACTAGTCTGTTCCCTCACCCACTTTTGCCACTGCCACCATCCAATCCTTGCCCCTCTTGGAGGTCTTTCTGTGTCTCAGACCCTTGAGAGAATTCTAGTCTCATCCCCACTCCAGCCTTTGCTGTCCCGTCCAGTTGACCGAAAATAGTGTCAAGTGGCTGGGTCAGCGCTGGCCTTACCACAGGAGAAGCTCAGTCCCTCACAGTCCTCCCCGGCCCCCCACACCCATCACTGCTCTAAACCAGTGATGCTCAAACTCTAGTGTGCTTCTCAGAGTCACCTGAAGGACACGTAAAACTCTGATTGCCGGCCCACCTTCAGAATGTCTGATTCAGTAACTCTGGAGTGGGGCCTGAGCATCTGCATTCCTCACAAGCTCCCAGGTGACGCTGATGCCGCTGGTCCACAGCAGCCCAGTGGCACCATCTGGTCTCCGGATGAGCTTGGTCATCCGTCGGTTTCTTTCAATAGAAGGAAGTAGGGGCTAGACCTCCACCTCTCCCTTTACGTTAACTGTTTATACACTGGCATTTTAATTAACTTGTGGCGGCAATAAAAGAACTTAAGACACGGTTTCAATGACAGTAAGGTGGCACAAAGCAAAAAGAAAAGATACAAGGATAGACCTGCATCAGTGTTATATACCTAAGAACTCTGCAGCTTATCCATTTCTGGCAAACTTTTATTTTTAACAGGGGCAAATGCTGTCAAACGTATCTGAAAAACTTAAGAGAAAAGTCAGATGAAGGTGGATAACACTTTTTGCATGATGAAATCGGGAACAAAACCAGTGTTGATAAAATTCCCACTGGCTACTGAGAAGCAGAAAATCTCAAATCCGTGAAGAACAATTTCGTTGTTTCTTCCTCCATCGTGTCTTTCTATGCCTGAGAACTGTGGGATGAAATAAGAGACAATTAGCAATTGCAAGCCAAGAACATGCAACACTGACTTTCTAAATCTAAGAAAACAGGCAATCCTACGTACGCCTGTTGTACCATCAAGAGAAATCAACACATTTTCCCCTTGCGACGCAGACGTCTGGACGTGTCCATCATGCACCCCTCACACCAACCTCCTCTCCCACTTGCCAAACACCAGAAACGCCTGCTTTGTTGCTGTTGTTTTCTTGAGAGACTCATTAAAT